>NC_088875.1:48237349-48520346 GCF_032884065.1 Artemia franciscana
ATAGCTGAAAAATACCAAGTTCATTCATTTTCCTGCTTGATTGAAAGCTGCCAATGAGGTTGAATTGAGGTTACCTGGAAACTGAGGTTGCCAAACGATATTAGTATGCCAAAGTAACTAGCTCGCTTTCAGAACCTCTTCAATTAACAATTTATTGTATTATCATGTATTATGTGATATTTATTCACAGCATCGGAGCCAACTGACCATTCTATACTGCCTGGGAAAATGCACGTCATTTGGTCGAAAGGTCAAGAGCCTGGACAGTATAAGCACGTTCCCAAGTCTGGCTTAGAAGCTGGAAATTCATCTGTCCCTGACTTTTACAAGCCAGATGAATTGAAGTACCATGGAAAGGAAAATAGAGGTGTTGTCGAGATTGACTTCTTCGCTAAGGCTGATGCT
This sequence comes from Artemia franciscana, assembly GCF_032884065.1. Classification (NCBI taxonomy): domain Eukaryota; kingdom Metazoa; phylum Arthropoda; class Branchiopoda; order Anostraca; family Artemiidae; genus Artemia; species Artemia franciscana. The sequence continues at coordinate 48,237,755 of NC_088875.1, forward strand.
GTTACTGAAGTCATTGCTCAGGAGAATGGTAAGTTGCAATGTAATGTTTAGTTGACAAAGTCAATTGGCCAATATGGGGATTGAAAGACTGCATTGACGGAGGACTGGAGTTTATTTTAATTGACTTCTGTAAATGCTCGTGACTACAAATGCAAAGCTTAAAATATTCTTGGGTGTAGTTTTCCTAGAAAACATTCATTTTAAATCAGAGTCATTTAATTTATCATATGCTATAAGGAAATTATAAACGCAATCATGTTTCTATCTTTTGAATTAAAGTTCTCGTCTCCTGAGGGGTCTGTTTTTGGCGAGGGTTGGAGCTTCGTTTGGGTCGTTACTTAGGTTAATGAGTTCATGGATAACGTCCGCCGCCTCTTACGTGGTCTTCCTCCTTATGTGTCATCTCTTACGTGGTCTTTCTCCGGGGAGTTCCAAGGCGTTTGCATTTGACTCTATCAAAGATGAGTCAGGCAGCTGTTCGAGCGGGCCTGCAAAGTAGGAGGTCATACCAACGTAGTGAGCGAGATTCACGCTGCTGAGACAGGCGTAGTAATTTAAAAGACTGGAGAACTTACAGAGTCGGTTCCCTGTCGAATCACCTCAAATTATTCGTCAAAATTTTCTTTAAACTTTTCGGATCGTGTGCGTCTTGGCGACGGACAACGTTTTTGACGTTGTCCAAATTGTAATACGATGATAAAAAAAAAAAAAAAATCACCATTGCATATTTCATGAGTAGCTCCAAATGGCACTAGTCGTGTTTTCGAATTTGATTCGAAGGACCGAAATCTTCTCGGGTGTAATTTCTTTAGAACTAAATATTTTTCAGAGTGATTGAAGTTTCAATACGCTATAGTTTTCTAAAAGCATTACTAGAATCACTATGAATAACTAAGAATGGATCACTAGAATCGAGGCCAAGGCCATTATTATAAAGGTACATTCTACTAACACCTGCTTTTTCAATTCAGACGAAAAAAATGGACTATATATGACATGAATAATTTAGCCAATTTCACTGCGTTTTAACGATTTTCAAAGACAAAATAAACGCATTGTTGAGATTTTAGTAAACTTATCAGAACAAAACACACCGATACTAAAATATAACTGTAAGACGAGAAAGGGTGGAAGTCCCAGATAAGACCCAAATGAGAATTATAAAGAAAATAGTTATTTCAAGCATTTGATATTTTATGGAGTTTGGCTGTAGCAGTCCAGGGTTGCATGGATTAGGAGTGTTTGCTATTTTCTTCGCTTTAGGTCGTTTAACTTTGGGACGTGTTGACGACGAAGCTTTGAAGATGCAATAACTATCCGCAGTTATTTCAGAAATAAAAGAGACAAGGTAAATTCAGCCATAAACACAGGGTAGATGCTTTAGGATTCGTGTCACCTCTCCGAATTGAAATTTTTTTTTTTGCAAATACTCAAATTATCAAAATTCTCCCTGTTTGATTTTCTAATTTGACTACATTTTTAATTAGCTTTTCCGGCCTTGATATGACAATACTGGAATCTGAATCTTCTAAATGAGATAAAAGAGCATGCTTATGCCACTGCTTCTTAATCTTTCCATTGTGGTGGTCTTCTGACTAATCAACTGTTGGCGTAATAGAGGTTTCAACAGGAGTGGAAAGGTAAGGTCAAGGAGAGTGAAACAAATCCAAAAGATCAAGGGAGCTGGGTCACAAAAATTCTAAATATCAGGTTACCAAGCACGTAAAAATAAACTACACACAAAGCCTGCTGCTACATTTACTTTAATTTCATGACTGAACCCGAAAAAAGAGTAGCATTTGCTAAATCAATCATAATAAGAGCATGGTCTAAGAAATAGTAATGTTTAGAAGAAACCTGTAGAACCTACGAAAAAACGCTCGTTGCCTCAACTAAATAAGGGGGAAATAAATATTGTGAATTCGATATAAAATGTGGCATCAATAGAAGCTGTTGTCAACGTAAGTCCATTTTTGTATGCTTAATAGATCCTATAATAGATCCTTAATAGATCCTATTAATTAATTAATAAATAGATAATTAATTATTAACATTATTAATTAATTATTAATTTATATTAATTAATTATTAATATAAATTAATAATTAATTAATAAATATAAATTAATTAATTAATTAATTAATTATTAATTAATTAATATTAATAATTAATTAATTAATTATTAATAATTAATAAATATTAATTAATTAATAGATCCTATAATTAAAAGATCCTTAATAGATCCTACCCTGCAGTAGCACTGTGGTGTGGTTGACTTTACACTGCTCCAAGCGTGTTGCCTTCGTGACCAATCAATTTCTTAAACATCATAGCCCAGGTTTTGTAGGGAATGAAAACTGCTGCTAGTTTTGAAAAGAAAAATCATTAAAGCCATCTAGCGTTTGATGACTTGTTCCATTTCTTAACCTACCCTAAAATGCTGCATACTCGTCTTTTCGAGTGCTTTTAAGTATGAGGGAGGCTAAGAACAAGTTGAATTGGGTCACCAGTAGGCCTTCTAGCTTATTTTCAAATAGCCTACTTAACCTGTAAAGATTAACGTCATTTTGAACTGATCAGAACTGCCCATGAAAAAAAAAGCAAATCCTAATTGGCAGCGTGTGATTTCCCATAAGCATTGATTTCTTGTTAAGAAATTAATTAATTAATAATTAATTAATTAATTAATTAATTTATATTTATTAATTAATTATTAATTTATATTAATAATTAATTAATATAAATTAATAATTAATAAATATTAATTAATTAATAGATCCTATAATTAAAAGATCCTTAATAGATCCTACCCTGCAGTAGCACTGTGGTGTGGTTGACTTTACACTGTGGTGTGGTGTGGTTGACTCCAAGCGTGTTGCCTTCGTGACCAATCAATTTCTTAAACATCATAGCCCAGGTTTTGTAGGGAATGAAAACTGCTGCTAGTTTTGAAAAGAAAAATCACTAAAGCCATCTAGCGTTTGATGACTTGTTCCATTTCTTAACCTACCCTAAAATGCTACATACTCGTCTTTTCGAGTGCTTTTAAGTATGAGGGAGGCTAAGAACAAGTTGAATTGGGTCACCAGTAGGCCTTCTAGCTTATTTTCAAATAGCCTACTTAACCTGTAAAGATTAACGTCATTTTGAACTGATCAGAACTGCCCATGAAAAAAAAAGCAAATCCTAATTGGCCGCGTGTGATTTCCCATAAGCATTGATTTCTTGTTAAGAAATCAGTGTCACAAAAACTAGCGTGAATTTAGTTTTAACAAAAAAAATTTATCAGGACTGTTGTAAACCACCAAAAAGGATTAAAGTTTATGCTTGCAGTTCAGTATATATATATATATATATATATATATATATATATATATATATATATATATATATATATATATATATATATATATATATATATATATATATATATATATATATATATATATATATATATATATAGGTTTCATGACAAATTCAAATTTAATGCAAGACATCATATTATTATAATTTCTACTATTGTTCTTAAAGGGATTATATTTAATATATTTGAAGACTATAATTAGCAATGTTATTTGCAGGTAACATATCTCAGTCAGAAGATCACAACCATGGTCACAATCATTCAAACCACAGCCACACTGAAGGCCACAAGCATAAAACCGACGCTTTTTGTGGTGGAGAATTCAAATATCCAAATCGATGTAATCCCAGTGGTGAAGATTGTCTTTATTATGCCAAATGGGAATATCGAGAGAAAACTGATGATATCGCCTTTACTGTCCGAACAAATTATACCAATAAATGGGTCGGTATTGGCTTCGGTCAGTCATCTGCAATGGTGAGTTCGATATATGTTTAATCTTCAGATACCGGGGTGGGGGAACAACTTTCAGTTGGTGAAGCGAATTTTAGACAGATAAACAGTGTCCAGCGTGTCCACCCCGTGGGAAATTTCTACCACCTGAAAATTCCCATCCCCTCCACGGAAAATACCCCGGGGGAATTCAGTCACAGGGACGAACTTTTTTTTTATTCGCAAGATTGGTCTCCACTGTGATGGGATAGGCGGTGGGGACAAAATTTTTTTTATACTAAGTCAGCTTCAAACCTTATGGTCTTGCCTTAGGATGTTAGATTATCCCAAAGAAGAGAAATTAGACCTTTTTGAAGCAATTCAAATGGAGAATTTTCCCTCATGTAAAATTGAGCAGCTAAAGTGAAAGTAAGACACTTAAAAGAATGAAGAAAAGAAGGGATTCTGGAGCATTCTACTCGTATTTCAAAATACAGGTAGAATATATGGTGTAAGTTATCCATTTTGATATTTTATTTCTTTTAATTCTTCTTTTCGTGTTTTTGGGGTTTAAGGGTCGAGTTATTATAGCAGGGTAAAATAAAGATCAAATAAATTAATTTCTTGCTTATTTAAAATGTCAGGGGAACGAATTCTTATGCTTGGAATAAGTAAAGATGAAAAGATCATGTTTGGTAATGAAAAGATCGATCAAGTGGACAGCTGCACTTACCTAGGTAGTATTATTAGTAAAGACGTTGGGTGCAGTGAAGATGTTAAAATTATAATATTCAAAGAAGGCCCCCAGCCCCACTTTGTACTTCCTGGCTGTAGAGCCGAGAAACGGAGATGAGCATCGCTGGTAGGGACTTTAAAGTCCAGTACCGTATTCTTCGCCTTTACATTATCGTTCCATGGAGATGAATATTAACTTTGGTCACCATTAAATTTTGACTAATGTTGTCTGATATTTTACGTGTGTCCTTTGGAATCAAACCAAATGATTTTTTCCTTTTTTCTTGATTTTAAATTTACTTAATACTAATTGTTATTTTGCTTTCAGTCTGAAACAGACGCTGTCATTGGCTGGTTAGACTCAAATGGACGAAGTGCAGTTGTAGATACGTGGATTCTAGGCTATAGCCATCCCAGGATTGATCAGCTACAAGACGCGAGGGATTCAAAAATTCAAATTTTAGATGGTAAAACCACAATGACATTTACCAGAAAACGGGAGACTCCAGATAAAGATCAGGTAGATATATTCAATTTTCTTAAATTAAAGATACTTTAAATATAAACTTTAGACTTCAAATGTATTAGCTTCAGAAGCATTAACCAGGAAATTGGAAACTGCATATGAAGATCAGAGAGACGTATAAACTTCATAAATGTATATACTTCAATGATCGATATTTAAACTTCATGTATATACATTGTATCGCCAGTAAAGACATTCGCCAGTAAAGGAGGAGTAGGTTTTTCTGAAAACAAACTACAATAAAACAAATTTCAAAATCATATAAGCTTCATAAATTCAGAAGTCCAAATTTTAAACTTTTCCTATTCATAACAATCATTATTCGCTGCCAATGGGTACTAATCCTCTTATCGCTTGTACTTATTGGTATGAAAAGTATCACATAACATGTTTTGAATCACTAGAGCCGATATTTTATCTAGTATTAGTTTGTGCTATTTTTTTGTCCTCCATTCTAGTATTAGGGTCTATCTTTTGTATCGCTTCACGTATTATGTCATTTAAAATTTTATATTAAGGCCTTTGAATGACGATTTTTTGAAAAATTTCAAAATTAATCCTAGTATTAGGGTCTTAGGATCTCTGCTTCCTACCATATGGTATTAGGGTCTATCTTTTGTATCACTTCACGTTTTATGTCATTTAAAATTTTATATTAAGGCGTGTGAATGACGATTTATTGAAAATTTTCCAAATTAATCCTAGTATTAGGGTCTTAGGATCTATGCTTCCTACCATATAGTATTAGGTCTATCTTTTGTATCACTTCACGTTTTATGTCATTTGACATTTTATATTAAGGCGTTTGAATGACGATTTATTGAAAATTTTCAAAATTAAACCTAGTATTAGGCTCTTAGGGTCTCTGCTTCCTACCGTATAGTATTAGGGTCTATCTTTTGTATCACTGCACGTTTTATGTCATTTAAAATTTTATATTAAGGCTTTTGAATGACAATTCATCTTATTTCAAATATTACATTAAGCATTTTTCTTTATAGGACGTACAACTTGGAGACGGAAACTGTGTCTATTTCAAATATCCAATCCATGGTGGAACTTTCAGTGCTGTTTCAAAAAGAATCAGCAAACACACAATGACCCCAGTTGTTTCTGATAATAGAATTTGCATTAAATCCTGTCCTGGATTTGGTAATTATTTTGTTTCTTTTTCATTATCTATATCATTTAATACCCTGTTTAAGGAGATCGAGAATGGTAAATATGGTGAAATATCTAGACAACGATCTTTCAAGAGGTTTCAGCAGGTTTGCATGGCAGCAAGCCGTGTTTACAATGACGCTGAACTAGACCATCGGCTCAGAATGCCAAACGAAATTTTTGAGGATATCCAAAACTATAAAAACAGTTGATAATTTAAAGACAGAACAATCTCCATTTTTTTGTTTCAAAGTGATTTTTTTTTGTATCTACACAAGAATTTTTAAAGCAAAATCAAGGCGATTAATGCTAGATAACCGTCTATACATACATGTAAGATTTTTCAATTTAAGCTAATCTTATTGTATGCATTTGTCGTGTGTATTATAAAAAATGTTTAGTTGAACTAGCCAGCCATGACAACACAAACAGGAAAAAACCTTAAAAAAAAAAACAAAGAAAAAGCAGCAGGTGTACAGCCAGTAGAAGGAAAAGAAAAGCGACAAAATGCCGTATATTTCGCCTGTATAAAACTAGGCGTCTTCAGCGATATATATTAAGACAATCGAAGACATAACCGATTAAGAGCCAATAGATAGACTTTCAAATTAATATTTAAAATCTAAAATTGAAACCTAAAAAATAAAATCTAAAATGTATGTAAATTTTAGTATATTTGGTATTATCTAGTATATTTCAGTATTATTTAGTATGTATATTTTCTGTTGCATCTGTGTGCTGTTGCATTGGTGATTTCTCTTTTCGTGATATATATATATATATATATATATATATATATATATATATATATATATATATATATATATATATATATATATATATATATATAATGACTATCGTATTAATATTTTGATTGACGAATTCAGACGATTCGAACTGGACTTGTAACGAGTTTCAGAAACTCATATCCCAGGGGTAGGAAGCATGAAATTAGATGGTACGAAGGATGGGGTACATTGACAGGGAGTAGGGCTCATGATGAATAAGGAAGCTGCTAAGTCTTGTTTAGGGTGGAGAGGAAATTTAGGTTGAGGACGATTCGGAAAAATTAAGAAAAAATGAGGTATTTTTAACTTACGAACAGGTGATCAGATCTTAATGAAATTTGACATTTAGAAGTGATATCGTGTCTCAGAGCTCTCACTTAAATCCCGACAGGATCCGGTAACATTGGGGGGAGTTGGGAGGGGAAACCTAAAATCTTGGAAAACGCTTAGAGTGGAGGGATCGGGATGAAACCTGGTGGAAAAATAAGGACAAGTCTTAGATAGCGTGATTGACATAACTGGACAGATCCGCTCTCTTTGGGGGAGGTGGGGGGGTAATTCTGAAAAATTAGAAAAAATGAGTTATTTTTAACTTACGAAGGATTAATTAGGTCTTAATGAAATTTCATATTTAGAAGGACCTCGTAACTCGGATGTCTTATTTTAAATCCCGACCGGATCCAGTGTCATTGAAGGGGGTCGAGCGGGAGGGATCGGAAATCTTAGAAAACGCTTAGACTGGAGAGATCAGGATGAAACTTGCTGAGAAGAATAAGCACAAGTCCAAGATACGTGACTGACATAACTGGACCGGATAACCGCTCTTTGGGAAGTGGGGAGGGGAGTAATTCGGAAAAATTAGAAAAAGAGGTATCTGTAACTTACGAACGGGTGATCGGATCTTAATGAAATTTGATATTTAGAAGCAGCCTGTGCAGCATCTTACTATAAATCCCGAGCAGATCCGGTGAAAGTGGTGGGAGTTGAGGTATCTTTATCTTACGAATGGGTGATCAGATCTTAAAGAAACTTGATATATAGAAAGATCTTATGTCTCAGATTCTCCATTTTCAATTCGAATTGGATCCGGTCACATAGAGGGTTGGAGGGGGGAAACAGAAATCTTTTAAACGGGAAACCTTGGAAAACGCTTAGAGTTGAGAGATCGGGATGAAACTTGATGGGAAGAATAAGCACAAGTTCTAGATGCGTGATTGACATAATTGAAGGGGATACTCTCTTTGGGGGAGTTCAGGGGTATTTCTTTGGGGGGTAGTGCTTTGGCGAGTTCAGTGCTTCTGGACGTGCTAGGACGATGGAAATTGGCAGGCATGTCAGGGACCTGCACAAATTGACTTGATAAAGTCGTTTTCACCGATCCGACCGTCTGGGGGGCTGAAGGAAGAGGGAAAATTTGAAAAAATGAGGTATTTTTAACTTACGATTGGGTGATCGCATGTTAATGAATTTGATATTCAGAAGGAACTGGTGTCATTGAGCTCTTATTTTAAATCCTGACTGTCATTAAGCCTCTGATTTTCATTTTAGATCAATCCATTGATTCTTAGAATTTTGCTAGTTTTTTTTTTGCAATTATGTTCACGTGGTGAGGTGAGAAAAAAGAAACTTAAGGGCAATTTAGAGGCTTGAAAGCTCCAGTTTCCTCTACCCGAATGAAATCACCTACCGTCTGTAAAACTTATTTCTTAGGTCACAATTTCGCCATAGGGAGGTTATTTCTTAGGTTATGGAGGTTATTTTCTGGAGGTCATCTCGCCATAGGCAGGTGATTTCGCCATAGGGAGAACTTATTTCTTAGGTCACAATTTCGCCATAGGGAGGGAGTTTTTTAGTCAATCCTGGGCGAGAAAGGATTCTCTCATTGTATTTTTCCAAAAACTGCTAAAGTGGAAAAATTACGAAAAATGTCGTTGGAACGTTGAACTGCTGTTATCTCATTAACCTCTTGGAACGAGCCTTGTAGGTAGAGTATTACTTTAGGATCCTGGTGTGGTTGACTCAGCAGGCTGGAAACCTTGCGTTTAGAGTTTGAGTATACCATAAAGTGTAGAATCTTGTTTCTTTCGAGTTCACAATTTCGGACAGTAAATACAAAATCATTGACAGCTACATACCTAAAACTCGCAAAACTTATAAGGGAGGAAGGTTTGATCCTTTAGTATTGGTCTAACAGGATTGAAAATGTACAACTTTACTAATTTTTTTTTTATTGGGCTTAGTTAATTTATTGAAGTTTGTATTTTAATTAACCGTAAATTTAAACCAACCTTAAATCTTATGAAAAATTCGTAGTGGTTGTTTTAAGTTAAAGTCAAAAGTGGTGAGGGAATGACTGTTTTTACTCGGCTCACTTCGGCTAGCAAAGCCATGATGAAAACCGGGCTTAAATAAAATTTCTACCATTCTTAAGTGATTAAGCTTTTACTCTACTCAGTGACAGGAGATACGAGAAATTAACCAGAGGTTGAAGTGTAACAATCAGAGTAGCTGTGACTACGGATGATAGATCACTTGAAGTTTACTTATTTCAACCATAGTCAACCAAGTTGAGTCCGAACGAACTCATAGCTGCAAGTGTATGAACCTAGTAGTTTAAACAGATTCAAGCATATGAATTTTATCACTTTTCCTGTACGAAGGGGAATATTTTGTTTATGCAATCATATATATATATATATATATATATATATATATATATATATATATATATATATATATATATATATATATATATATATATATATATATATATATATATATATATATATATGAACCTTTATCTAGTAATGCTGACTTGAAAAAAGGTGGCGTGAATGCTTTTTGGGATTAACGGTATAAAGAAAATCTGTCAGTGAAGGTCTGGAAATTATTAAGTTTTATGTTCAAACACCATCTTCATTCTGAAACACCGTCCTATCATATCATTGTGAAACTTCATTGTGAAATACCATCCTTTCATATCATTGTGAAGCTTCATTGTGAAACACCGTCCTTTCATATCATTGTGAAGCTTCATTCTGAAACACCGTCCTTTCATATCATTGTGAAACTTCATTGTGAAACACCATCCTTTCATTTCATTGTGAAGCTTCATTGTGAAACACCATCCTTTCATATGATTGTGAAGCTTCATTGTGAAACACCATCCTTTCATATCATTGTGAAGCTTCATTTTGTAACACCATCCTTTCATATCATTGTGAAGCTTCATTGTGAAACACCATCCTTTCATATCATTGTGAAGCTTCATTATGAAACACCATCCTTTCATATCATTGTGAAGCTTCATTATGAAACACCATCCTTTCATATCATTGTGAAGCTTCATTGTGAAAACCATCCTTTCATATCATTGTGAAGCTTCATTGTGAAACACCATCCTTTCATATCATTGTGAAGCTTCATTATGAAACACCATCCTTTCATATCATTGTGAAGCTTCATTATAAAACACCATCCTTTCATATCATTGTGAAGCTTCATTATGAAACACCATCCTTTCATATCATTGTGAAGCTTCATTATGAAACACCATCCTTTCATATCATTGTGAAGCTTCATTGTGAAACACCATCCTTTCATATCACTGTGAAGCTTCATTGTGAAACACCATCCTTTCATATCATTGTGAAGCTTCATTATGAAACACCATCCTTTCATATCATTGTGAAGCTTCATTATGAAACACCATCCTTTCATATCATTGTGAAGCTTCATTGTGAAACACCATCCTTTCATATCATTGTGAAGCTTCATTGTGAAACACCATCCTTTCATATCATTGTGAAGCTTCATTATGAAACACCATCCTTTCATATCATTGTGAAGCTTCATTATGAAACACCATCCTTTCATATCATTGTGAAGCTTCATTATGAAACACTATCCTTTCATATCATTGTGAAGCTTCATTATGAAACACCATCCTTTCATATCATTGTGAAGCTTCATTGTGAAACACCAACTGTTTTCTATCATAAAATTTTATTCACTAACTCAGTACTGTGAGCTATTTTTACCACCTTATTTCCAATTACTATTTTATTTTATCATGATTGGCCCTATTATACATTATTTATATTGTCAAATATGTTTATATACAAATAGGTTTGAGTACAGTGTGTCCATAGTCCTGTCGTTTTTCGTTTTTTTTTCATGGTTGCCCCGTCAGACAAGTTAAAAAAACAAATTAAAAAACAAATTTAAAAACAAATTAAGAAAAAAATGAAAACTGCATTACAGTTAAAGAGCTACCCGCAAAAGTGTAGCGATGACATATAATTTATCCAAGTTTATATTTATATTTTTAAGCACTCTATATACTGAAAGTAAATTTACATTCCAGGAACAAGCGAAACTAGTATCACTTACGTAAAACAGCCGGAAATCCCTCAGATGATATATGATTGGTCAGTTAAGGTCAAAGAAACAGCTAAGGGTTTTCAAATTCCAGAGCCCGAAACAGAGGAGTTTGTTAATTTTGCTCGCCATGTGGCTGACAACCTGACCCCTGCTTTAGAAAAGATACCAGGATTTTCAGATGTCGTTGTCAAAAGTATTTCAAAGTAAGTTTAATCTTCCTCTTTTTACTGTAATTTATGCTTAAAACGAAGAAAAAAAAGTTTTGATTTGAAAGTGTAAAAATCAAAGAAAACGAATATTTTACTTTAGGTCTTTTAAAGATTATTTCCCAAAATTTTCTTTTCCTCAAATTGATACATCACCATGTCTCCTACTTTAACAAAAATTGGTTTGTTTTCTTTTATTTTTGAAGCCAAAATAGATTTTGCTTACAACATAAAAAGTAGTCAATACGTGGATTTTGGCAAATTTTAGTTATTTATTCTTCCTTTTCACTTCATTTTCGCCTCATCTCTCAAGAACTGTAAAGGGTATTGAGATATGCTAAAAGACACAATCAAAACTGGAAGGGCCTTGATCATTCTAAGAGGTGATTCATTCAAAAATAAGCGACAAAAAATAAGTTTGTTAATTTTGCTCGCCATGTCGCTGACAACCTGATTCCTGCTTTAGAAAAGATACCAGGATTTTCAGATGTCGTTGTCAAAAGTATTTCAAATTAAGTTTAACATCCCTCTTTTTATTGTAATTTATGCTTAAAACAAAGTAAAAAGTAATTTACTTGAAAAAAAAAGTAAAAAGTAATTTTAGCTGAGCCGAATGAAAGCTTCCAGTGAAATAGTGAAATACGAATTTTGCATCTGAGATATTTGGCCCAAATTATATTCTGACTCAGTGGGAATGGACTTGAGGGCCATAGGTCGGCACGTATACTCTATATAATATATAGAGGGGGGGGGGTGTAAACTTGTTAACTTTGAAAGCGTGAGATAAAGTAGAAAGGAACTAAATACGCATCCAAACGAAAAATGTGAAGTTCAATAATTGTTGTAATAGTAGAAATATGTGATTTTTAGATCATGCACGTATTTGATAAACATCTAGATTCGATTATGTAAAATGTTCTCCTGAAAAGCTTTGAAGTATTTGTGGTTTTAAAAAAATGTCTTTCTTTGTAATTTATTTTAGTGTCTCTTCAAAATTGTACGGTTTAATAAACAATAAAAGCCATTTTTTTAATTTCAACTTTGCGACATGATTATTAATTAATGTAGCTTAAGTACATGGTCTTTGAAATTCCAATTTGGATTTCATTTTGATTGGAGGCGTGGGGTAGGGAGATGAGAGAGGATTTTGTTTTCGCGGCATTTTAATTGATTCTTTTTTTTTCGTTTAGAGTACGAGCAAATAATTAGAATATCTATTTTTTTCGTGTGTATTTCTGTCCAACAGGCAGTAGTACCTGGATTTATATTTTTTTTTTATACAGAAAGTTGTTAACTTTTTTTGGTGTAAACTTGTAAACATTGAAATCGTGACATAAAGTAGAAAGGAACTAAATACGAAACCAAACGAAAAATGTGTTTGTGAAACGTTCTGAAATATTTGTGCTTTTAAAATTTGTCTTTCTTTGTAAATTTTTTAAGTTTATTTTCAAAATTGTACGACTTAATAACCAAGAAAAGCGTATTTATAAAAATAACAAATAAAAGCGTATTTAACAAATAAATACGAATTTTGCCTCTGACATATTTGGCCCAAATTATATTCTGGCTCAGTGGGCATTGCCGCCAACAAGCAACAATGCCTGTTGGCGTCTTTTTTTAAAAAAAAAACGCCAACAGTTTTTAAAAAAAACGCGTTTAAAAAAAAATTTTATCCAGATAGTTGTTAACTTTTTTTGTAACCCATTTATTAGATAAAAAATGAAGAAAAAGTCCGAGCCGTAGATTGATAAAAATAACGATGACAGAAAGAAATTAATGCATTGCTTGCAATGCTCATGATAGATTATTTTCTGATGGAAAGGCCGCATCTCAGGGGCGTTATGATCCCGTTGAAGATATTATGAGTCTAGAGATTACGTCTCTAGGATATTACGTCTGAATTAATTTATTTTCAATTTCTTAGGGACGAAGATGACGTCATTGCCCATTTGTCCCTTATTATCGAAGAGACTCAAAGCAAAGGCGGGGTCTCTATGGTCGACGATTCAGCTGTCCGTCAAGTTATCAAAGATACAGTTTCGGGTGGCCAAATTGGGAGACTTCGTGTTGACCCGCAGTTTGTTAAACTCGTTGCTATTGGATGTAAGCTGATTATTTTGTTTATTAATATAAAACAGTAAGCCTCAAATTTTAAGTTTATTAAGTCCACTTTTTTCATATCTTTTAAATTGTAACAAGAATGTACTTAATTACAATTTCAAAGGTGATCTCTTGCTTCTTTTTCGAGGTTTTAAAATCTGCAATGTTTGTTCAGTTCGCGTTTGCTATTTTAGATATTGTCAATATTTACTTGGTTTTCCAATTTGTTGATATTCGGCGCAACAACAGCGATTTAATTAATCTTAATGTCTCATTCATTTTAATTTTGCAATTCATTTAATTTTTTTAATTTAATTTATTTAATTTAATTTATTTTTATTTGATTAACATTTTTATTTAATTTAATTTTTCATAATTTTAATGTTAATAATTAATTTTAATGTTTCATTCGGCGCATTACCAGACCAACTAGATTCATAGAAGTTCGTCAAAATAATGCGATTTGTGCTCTTACGAGTAATAATATAAGTGAAATAGTTAGAGGTGAATATGCTAAGTTATAACGCCTAACTGTGAGTTAAGATATGGTCCTTGTGATTTTACGCCTCTTTTTCTACATCAAATTTTAAATCACACTTTGTACACAATTGTATTTGTATTCAGAATTTAGTGTGGTTTTGGGTTTGTTTAATATATAGTCCCCCTCTTACCTCTCATGATAGGTGTGTTGGTTAAAATGTTTGTGTACCTTTCCTAGAATTAACCCTTTCTGGGTTGCACGACTTACAGATGTTGCAAAAATACAATATATTTTATAATAGTTATAGATACGTAAAGGATGTTCGTCTATTTAAAATTAATAAAAAAAATTATTTGGTAATCAGGTTTAGTTTATTTAATTCTAGGGAATTGAAAAATTAATTTTTTATAACTTTTTTTGTTAACTGGCACCACCGACTTAATTATTATTATGCCTTGTTTTTATTATTTTTTTTTCTTTTCTTTTTTTTGCTGTTGTGTAGGGTGAAAGTTAGCATTGGCTCTTTCGCTTATCTATAGGCTACTCGAATACACGTAACACGGTTGGCGTGTTACTCTTTTTGGTAAATGAATTCAAATTCGCAGAGAAACTTCTTCGTACTGCCATTTCATAATAAACCATTAATAAAGAAGCAAAAATATTTTTGATTAGCCGTTGCTGATATTACTTTCTATTTAATCTAAACAATCTAAATTTGTGTTCTATAATTTTTTATTTATTTTTGCTCTCCTCTCTGTGAGTAAGCGATTTTTTTTTTCTAAGCTAGTGATTCATGTGTCTCCCCTTCTATACAGGTGAAAGAGCCTTTGTGGGGGACTGTATAATGTATTATTGTATATGTATTTCATCATGAATAGATCTTATCTTACTTCAGTTTCCTCTCACCGTTTAATTGCTCTTTATCATGAACGAAGAATAACCATTTCTACGTTTTAGCCACTTCTCCAGTTGTTGAAGATAGGCCTGCTGGATTTAAAACATTGGGAGCATCAACTCTCTACATCGTGATTGGCTGTTTGGCAGCACTGTTTTTCATATTTGTAGTGCAAGCCTTTGTCACCATCTGCACAACTCGAAAATCAAGATCTCTACCATCAAGGGTAAGTAATCATGGACGTTTGCTATATATATATGTAATAATAATTATATAAAAAAAAAAGAAAAAAAAAATCGGTGGGAGTAGACCTCACGGCCTCCAGATAATTATTAAGGCGATTCTAACTGACCAACGACAGACAACTGAAAAAGTATCCGTACGAAATTAAATTGAAGTACCAAGGATAGTAAAAATGGAATCTAATTGGCTAAGCGGAAACTTATACAACCAAAAATATTTTAAAAAACTCGAAAAAACTGGTTTTCAATTTTTTGATGAAAAAAATATTTATATGCTGTTGCGCAGTTTTTGGTAGTGGCGGGCGCCAAGTTAAGAAAAAAAGAAAAGAAATGTGGGTGACTAAAACAACAAAAGAAAGCCAAAACATGTAGCACTGAACAGCTTACGATGATGTAGCTTTCCCTTGATGGCGTGGTTGTCTTCTGGAATCGTCAAATTTTTAATATTTAAATTTTTACGGATGAAGGCATTGTAAAGTTTAGCTCATTAGTTCCGTTATTTTTTCAGGCCTCAACGGGAACACTGATAAAAATATTATTACCACCCGAGTCACTTATTTGTTTTTATGCTTTTTAGTATCAAATATTTTGGTTAATTTTTGTTGATTTTTCATCCGCATTTTCGTTTTTTTTAAGTTTGGCGCCCTTTACTACCAAACTAGGAATTGAGTTTTCACTGAAAATTCATAGTATCTTCCCCAGTTTCAAGGCACGATTTCATCAATCGCCTTGTCACGTGCGTCAAGATTATATACATCCATTTATTGGGTTTCAGAATTCGGGATAGAAGAAAGAAAAATATGGAATAACGAATATATGATATAGTATGATATAGATTACTAAAGTATGATATACTTATAAGATTACTTATTAATATTATTACTTATTATAAGATTACTTATTAAGATTACTTAAGTATGATATAGATTACTAAAAATTATAAGTAAAACAAAAAAAAGCATAAAATTAAGTAAATTCAAGTGCATCAGTATATGTTATTGGTGCATCAGGTGAGTTACCTTGGACAACATGTCTCTGTTTACAGACACCACCCTTTTGATCACCATTTGTTTAATATAACAAGTTAACAAAGTAATCTTTAAACCATAAAAGCCTTTAAACAATAAAAACTAACCTATTTTACAAAAGATGTAAATAAGAAAAGAACTTTCAGGAAAGGACCCCTAGGTGTGTACACCTTTTTTTTGGGGGGGGGGGGAAATAAAATTTTTAATCGGAAAACAAGCTCAGAAATTCTTTCTGGATTTTTAGCCAAGTTTCTTAATGGAAAACAAGCTTGATAGGCAGGTACTACGATTGGAAACGGTCAATTAGCTTGCTTCTGTTAAATGCAATGCATAGAGATAGGGCGTTATAAAGATAGGCATATAATGTTACACCCTAAGTAGCTTTCTGATTTATAATTGTAAAAAATACAAATTTGAGGAGTTGGCAGCGCAACTCGAAGAACGTACGAATGATGTTTTCAAATTTATTTGCTTACTTCTGTAGAGGTTAAGTACTGAACCTTCCAGCCTTTTATTCATACCTTATCTTTATATAAGCTGTTAAACCGAGAAAAGCAAAATATTTGATATTTTTCAAAATTATTTGATTATTTCTGTAGAGGTTAAGTATTGAACCTCCCAGCCTTTTTCATACCTTATCTTTATATAAGGTGCTAAACCGAGAATAGCTAAATATTGGATTCTGTAGAATTTGTTCTTTATATTTAGTAACTCCAATGTGCTAATCTGAAACCGGAGATTCTATTTGGAGAGGCGGTAATGACCCATAGCGATTCCCTAGTATTTAGAAATACTAGAAAGGGCTATTTAGCAGAAACTTCGTCCTGTTGTCAGCCCTTACGACTCCCTAGCTTTTAGAAAAATGAGGCCTTTGATACAAATAGGACTGTATCTTGGTTCCAAATAACTTGACTCCAGATTTTTTGTGTTTTTACATATCTTTTAAAATAGTACGAAACGTTTTTCAAGAACATTATACATCCCTATTACTGGTCGTAACCACTCTCTAGTTTGTTTTTTTTTTTTTAGAAGAATTTGATTCCAAAAGTTTTCAACATTCAAAGGTTCTAGTAGAATCTAGTGGAGGATCCTGTAAATTTTCAACAAAACTCAATTTCTAGTTGGGTAGAAAAGGGCGCTTTCGTTTCTCCAGATTTTCTGTGTTTTTACATATCTTTGAAAAGAGTACGAAACGTCCTTCAAGAACATTACACATCCCTATTATTGGTTGTGACCACTCCCTAGGTTATTTCTTATTTTTTTAAGAAGAATTTGATTCAAATGTTTTCAACATTCAAAGGTTCCTTTTTTTCGTTTCTCTGAAGGAATAAATGGTCTAGAACATTTCTGAGTTTATGCTTTATGCTTATTGTTTAGTTTATAGTTTATGTTTACTTTAGTTATATTGTATAGTTTATGTTTATGCTTTAGCATAAATGTTTATGCTTTACACAGTTTGTGCCTGTACACCCAATAGGGTAAATCTGTTGCGTGACAATTCACAGCTGAACTTAGATTTGCCGACAATCGCTAGAATTTAACACACTCCATTGAATCATATGTTATATATTTTTCAAGACATGTAATACTTTTTTGTTTTCGGAAACATATCATATTCTCAGTTGAATCTAGATTCTTGCTGTGGATTGTGAAAGAAAAGCAAATTTTACAATAAAAATTACTTTAAATAACAAAATCAAAAAATTTATTATAAAAAAATAAAAAATTTAATTACTCGAAAACATTGCTGCCGGCATAGGAGTTGAACCCAAGATACCGTTGTGACTAGAGCTTCAATCCCTGGACCGATACACACCTTGTAGTCAATTCATTTCATTTTACTGTAGACTTCTTATCGTTCTATACCAATCAATACCTTCAGCTAATAATTAAACACAGAATGTTTTATAAGATAAAGAAATAAATATGTACAGAATGTACAAACTGGTCACCAGCGCTGCATAAACGGCAAGTACAGCTGAGCTCGGAATAATCCCAACAATCCCCAAAGTCACAACAAAGTTTGTGAAGTCTGCATGGATCTATAATTATTAATAGATTTAATAGTTATCAGAATTTAATTATTATTTGATTTTTAATGAAGTAGAAATTTTGTTTTTGTAGCAATAATTTCACAGGCACAATCCAACTGCATAATAACCCTACATTCTAGTATTACTATTACTACTAAAAACTCCCTGCTTCACCAAGACGCCTGAGTCCAAGACAGCTTCGCACGCTTCTTATCCATCCAAATACTATTCAAAGCCACGCTCTTTACACATTTCATAGGAGTTCAAATTTCCCTTAAAGTCTTCTTTATGACCTCCTCTCACCCCATTCGGGGGAGACATCGTTTTCGTTTGGCCCTAGATAAGGTGTATGTTATTAAAAAAAACTCTATTTTTAGGAACAAATGATAACTCAGTCAGCATGGAAAGATTATTCAACAACCAACTCGCAACAGACTAACTATGCATATGAATCCTTTGGCGAAGATATCAAGATTGCTTCACATAGTAGCCGAGGATCGCGTGATTCTTTATATCAGAACGGTAGGGTCCAAGAAAGAATGCCAATAGCCCGTGAGACAAGGCGGCGGGATATTCCCACTGTTGCTAGCTCACTACCCCGGCCCCGGTATGACCAGCCTCCACCCCGTATGGTCCACCAGAAACCAAGTAGTACAAGACTGGACCAAAATGGTTCATCGCAGTTTTATCCCTCTCAGAGGAATGGGACCACAAGCAGAAAGAGCGATAGCCAACCCGATTTCTATTTTATGCCCTCACAGAGGAAATATTCAGGAGAAATTGTCCGTGTTTATGTTGACCATAATTCGAGGCCAATGTGATTTTTGGTAGTTTTGCTTGTATTTATCGTTTAATAAATATTACGTCGTTTTTACTGAGTTTTCAGCATTAACTCTTTTTGGATGAGGTGAGGTGTCATCACTGGCAAACAGAGACGTTACTAATATAAGATTAGTGACTCCAATTTCTTCGTTCTTTTTCCTCTGAGTCTTCAATTTCATTTAGAGTTAATAAAAGTGTGAAGGAGGGCCCCCTCCACTACACCCCCAACCACAATAAAACAGCGCTTCATGAATAAGGGCCCAGTTGAGTGTGTTGGCTTTAAAATAAAGTACGATTTTTTCCAAATATGAGAGGCTGCATCCGCCATGAAACAATAGCTCTTCATGATGAAGTCCATCTTTTTATAACAGCGAACTTTCGGTGGCTTTAAAAATCCCTTCCATCTTACAGGAAGTCACTGATATCCCCTTAACTGTTGACACGCATTTAGCGATACTTCAAGCATGTTACTGCATAATCAGTCTAGAAAAACATTTCATTTTGTATTGACTGCAAATATGTTTAGGGACTATTGGACCGTCGTGCTTTAAGTTCAAATTTACGTGCGATCAACCCTCTCTCGATGCTCTATGATCACTCATTTGAAGCAGTCACCCTTGATTAATATTCACTTGAATAATATTTGAACATTAGCATATTATAGAATGGCTATTATTAATTATCATTATTATCAGAAAAAAACTATATTTGAAAAAATTACTAGAATAAATAGTATTCTATTGAAAATTCGAGAATCAATACAATTACGAGTCGTAAGAAATGCACTACAGATAAAAATCTAGTTACCCGCATGTCAAAAAAGAGAAAAAATCAAATAAGGCACTGGCAGTTCAAAGAAGGAAAAATATCTTTAAAAAATAAAAAAAAAATCACAGTTTCAAAGTTCTTGCTTCATCCATAATTGAGGCAACCAATGTCTTATCTTGCAGCACGGACGATATTTCTTGCTCGTCCACACGCAGACTTACCTGCAAAAAAAAAAAAAAAAAAAAATCAGTGCTTATTTCCATTGCTGTCAATAATACAAATTATTTTTTAAAAATGCGCTGATTAAAAAGTTAAATTCCGTGGTAAAAAAAAGAAAATTGAAAAAAGGAAGTTAATTTCATTGTTGTTTGAGAGTAAGGACCTTTGTTCTTGGTATATAGTTTTTAGGAATGTCATCTTCCCCCTATTTCAAACGAGATACAAGACTTCCAAGATTTTTAACTATTTTTCCTAATACATATACAGCTGGTTTTATTTAATTCAACAATTTTTGTACTTTTTTCGTACTCAGCCCCTTTAAACAAAGCTCTACTTGGGCCCCTGTTTCAAACCTCTACTTAACACTGTCCTTTATTTTAATTAAATAAAAAAAACAAGTTTTTTTTAACTGTAAGTAAGGAGCGAAATTAAAACTTAAAACGAATAGAAATTATTCCGCATATGAAAGGGGTTGTCCCCTCCTCAACGTCCCGCTCTTTACGCTAAAGTTTTTTATTGTTTTATAAAGTAGAACAGTGTCAGAGAGTCAAACTTTAGCGCAAAGAGCGGGACGTTGAGGAGCAGACAACCCCTTTCATATGCGAAATAATTTCTATTCCTTTTAAGTTTAATGTCGCTCTTGCTTGCAGTGAAAAAAGTTTTTTTTTTGTTTAATTACTGTACGTTTTTTAATTAATGCATGTTTTGATTTTGGCTCACCGTAGATGAATAACTAAAACGAAATTTGCATATTAATTTTTTGTTAATACCTCACTCTTTACACTAAAGCTTAAATTTTGTCCCAATTCTTTAAGAATGACCCCAGGACCACAAAGCCCGTAGAATAAATTGAAATTACTAAAACTACTTTAGCGTAAAGTGCAAGGTATTTAGGAGGAGATGAATCCCTCATATGCGTGATAATTTTTGTTCATTTCAAGTTTTAATGCTGTTCCTTACTTTTAGTTGAAAAAACTTTTCCATATTTATTTTTTCATTTTTTAAATAGTTCTAGAAAATCCTGCGCCCCCTTCATAGAATTTCTCTCCCCCCATGAAAAATTCCTCTAAGGAAAGATCCTTCCACGTAGCTCCCTCCCCTCCCCCCAACTAAAAAATCCCCCTGAAAACGTCTGTACACTTCCCAATAACCATTACTGTATGTAAACACTGGTCAAAGTTTGTAACTTGCAGCCCCTCCCACGGGGACTGTGGGAAAGTAAGTCGTCCCCAAAGACATAGTTATTATATGTTTCGACAATGCTGAACAAAATGGCTATCCCAAATTTTGATCCGTTGACTTCGGGAAAAAATAAGTGTGGGAGGGGGCCTAGTAACCCTCCAATCTTTTGGTCACTGAAAAAGGGCACTAGAACTTTTAACTTCCGTCATAGTGAGCCCTCTCGCGACATTTTAGGACCACTGGGTCGATACGATCACCCCTAGAAAAAAAACAACCAAAAGAACACGCATCCGTTATCGGTCTTCTGGGAAAAAAACACAAAGTTCCACATTTTTGTAGATAGGAGCTTGAAACTTCTACAGTGGATTCTCATACGCTGAATGCAGTAGTGTGATTTTCATTAAGATTCTATGATTTTTAAGGGGCGTTTCCCCCTATTTTCCAAAATACGGCAAATTTCCGCAGGCTTGTATCTTTTGATGGGTAAGACTAAATTTGATGAAACTTATATATTTAAAATAAATATAAAAATCTGATTCTTTTCATTTATCTATTAGTATCAAAATTCCGTTTTTTAGACTTTCGTTTACTATATTTCGTTTTTCAAACACGAACTGTTTGAAAAATAGGTTAGTACTGTTCAAATATTCATAAGCAATAAACATACAGGAGGAGAGAGAGAGGGAGGAAGGGAGAGAGTGCAAGAGGGAGAGAGAAAGAGGAAAATAGAATACATATGGGGGAGAGAAAGAGAGAGACTTACATTAGACATTCTGACCTCTGACTTATTCTTTTTCACATTTAAAAAAACCTCGTGACTCCAACAAAAGGAAGAAAAAGAAGAAAAATCCGACTCACATATCGCCTGTATACAAGAATATATTCTCCTTTTCTTCTTCTTTATTTTGTTTAGATTTCTTCTTTCTTTTTTTCTTCTTTTTTTTTAAACTGTCATAGTTGTATGCGGTTCTCATTCTTCAAGTCATTCTTAAAGTCTTTAGCTTGATTTTGCAATTTATCGTTGGACTTTAATCATCTTTATTATATTTTTTAAATAGTTTCGATAGCATTTTCCTTGTAAATGAGCAGATTTTATCTTTCAAAATGCAGAGTGGAATGTTAAGGATAGGTTTCAATTGCATAACCAATAAACATACAGGAAAATAGAGTACAAGAGGAAGAAAGAAACAGAGAGAGACTTACTTTAGACATTCTGACCTCTGACTTATTCTTTTTCACATTTAAAAAACCTCGTGACTCCAACAGCTCACATAAACTCCAAAATTCAGATTGGTCTACAGGAGTTATATTTCTTCGCTTACATATTTGACCATAAACTCCGTGCATCTAAATTAGGAAATCAATCTGTATTCATACAAATATAATCTCTTTCAAAACTATACAACAAACTATTAAAATAACAGAGGATATTAAACAAAAGTGCTTGCAATGTGAAATATTAAGGTAAAATTCTAGATGAGATTTTTTTTTCAATTTTAGAAAGCAGTTGTGTTAGGGGGGCGGAACTTTCAGGAACTGATTCAGAACCTTAGCAGTCCCCCGGGATGGTTTTCTGAAGTACCTCCCTACCCCCTTTCCCCCATTAAAGGGCACTGACCTTTGACAATCTTTGTGTTATAAAAGGGGAACTTTGAGAAATAGATCTACTGTCTAAATGAATAACTATGATAGTATTTTGGGTCTCATACCTTTACTTAATCCTGACTTATAAGGTGTTAAAGATCTGTAAATCTATTTCTTATATTTACGGGAAATGCCTTAATATGGCTTAAAATCTTGCTAAAATATTAAGAATTTTATTTTTGAAACTTATAACCAATGGAAAAGGGACTGAAAATCCAAAATTATGGTAAAATATTTTTTTTTATCAATGCAATTTTCTGAACCATAAAAATAACGAAACGATCGAGATAGTAGCTTAACAACATCCTCCCAGGGTATATTTTAGGCCTTGGATTTATTCCAGAAAATTTTGGTTCACCAAACTCAACTTTCCAATATAGCAAGAAACCCCTCAACTAGAACTTTATCAACTTCAAGTGAAGGAAAAATTACCTCGTCATTACTACAGAGGGAAGATTCCCCCTGGTCCAGTAAAGAAAGAAGACGCTTTAATTCTGAATATTTTATTTAGTATTAGTTAAATGAAATTATTGCAACCTTGAAAGAAAAAGACACCACCTTTTTTCATGGAGATAATAAAAAATAAGAATATAATTTTTGCAGTTCCAACATATTAAATTTTAAGTAATGCTTTCGTATAAGTCTTCTTCAAAGAAACTAGAAAAATTAAAATAAAAGGATATGCCAAAATATTGAAATAGCAGCTTTATTCTTTCGAGCACCCTCCTTACAAAAAAAAAAAAAAAAAAAAAAAAAAAAAAAAAAAAAAAAAAAAAAAAAAAAAAAAAAAAACTCAAGAAAGAGACAATGTGTGTATTTTGATTTCAAAACCAGCATTTTTCGATACTTAAACGCTCATATTTAAATATGTATGCACCTAAAGATTGAAAAACAGAACATTGAAAAACACAGGATCTACTTATAAAAAATGCTGTGACTGAAAAACTATTCACTCTTCTTAATGCCTTAAACTTTCCCACCGGAACACAGGAGAACCACAACAGATTCAGAAAATAGCCCCTATTTAGCTTCCCTTTCTGACACACTCCTAAGAAATAGACTACAACTTAAGAACTGGACTACGAAAATACGTCACAGACACACACCAATTCAACAAAACCACACTGTTTTTATTGGAAATATAGAAAAATAATCTCGGCTTTTCTCTTTGGCGTAACTGTGTGCACTTCATTACTTCATTCTTGGTGTAAGTGTGCTATCCTACGTCATGTTTAGCGTGAAAGCACGTCAATGCTTGTTTTTTAAGTTTTTTTTTTTTTTTAATATATCATAACTAAAAAGGAGTCATCAATTGGTCTATCTCCTGAATAAAAAAGCCAAACATCGTATATAGTTTATCCACAATTGCTAGCCAAATAAGATGTACCATTGGCAGCTTTAGATGGTTTCACCAAAACGCTCATTTTCAAAACTTGTATTTCCTGAAGTGCATTTTGTAGACTTAGAAGAGTAGAAGAGGGGCCAATCCAGCTTACATCTTAGCAAAAGCCAAGCCTCTCTTGGAAATGATTGAAATAGGGTTCCGTCAAAAGTTGAATTTCGCGTCAACAACCAGTGTTTAAACCAACCAAATGAAAAAAAGTCTTCAAGTGGGCTAAATGACCAAGTCTCAAGAATTATAATATGAGAATCATGATTATGTCAAATCTTACACCAATTGAGCACTTAACGATATTTGATTCCCCAAGATCGGTACTAAAGACCCCCACCTCCAGGGCATTTGGCTCACACAGATTCAAAGCAGACAAATGTGTAAGGTCTTTCAGACTCGTGTCATCCCCATAAATCCCAAGATTTATGTTTTTTCCGCGAATGTCTTATATAGGCCATTTCTATATAAATAGCCTGTTTTTGGCATTTCTCAAATCCCCCTCCCCGAAAAATCTTTAATTCAAGATATCTCCCAGGAAAGTTTTAGAAGATTTCAATTGCTATAAGAAACACGGGCGAAACACCTGGCATTCGAGATCTATGGTATCAATGACTTCCTCGTGTTAAACCAAGGACTCGATATTGCTATAAAAAGAAAAATCGATATTGCTTAAAATTCAGTTAGCCAGGTAAGGGGGGGTGGGCTCCCTTGAATTTACTGACATATATTGGATGGGTTTTTCATAACAAGAGCGGTTGCAGCCTTGGGGGAGTGATAACACTGACGCAATGTTTGTTTACCTTTCACAGTCTTGAAAGTATTCTCAGTTTCTTCGAACCAAAAGCCGTATCCAAGGGGAGAGGGCTACCCAGTTTGAATCCCCCCCCCCCCGCCGAAATGTTTATCCAGTTATAAAAAAGTACCAAAAATACATATAAACAAATTTTTGTTGCGCCTTGTAAAGTTGTTTTTATTCCACCCCCTCCCTCCCCGAACATAAACTGTGGATTGACCATATCATCTAGAGTGTAGCTCTGTTTTAGTCCACATGTGTTAGCTATTCTGATGATGGAGATTGGTCTTGATTTTGAAGAGCAAAGAGTTGTGATGAAATTCCTTGTGAAAGCAGGGTAAATAAAATCGGGAACTCTTAGGATGATGAAACCAGTTCACGCACATCGTCTTCTGAAAACTTCTCCGTTCATCCAATGGCTAGTGAGTTTCAGAAAGAACTTTACCAAAGAATGACAAGCGTCCGAAGGGCCCCTCCAATGATTGTCGTCATTTCTCTTGTGCAAGAAATTAAAAAACTATCAGCTCACGATGAGATGCGTTGCTGTGATTACCACAACTAATCGAGAAACAATGCGTCTTATGCTCGCAAGAGTTGTTGATGTCGAAGCTGAGTGCGAATGAGGAGAATTTAAACATAATTCAAATAGTTATTAAAGTAGACGAAGCTTGGATTTACAAGTACCTAAGATTTAGGAGCAGAGCATGGAACGACAATAAAAAGAACAGAACAATCAGCCATGGACAAAAAAAGCTAGAATATCAAATCAAGACCTCAGTTTTTTTGCTTTTTTTAAAACAATGTTTTTTTTTGTTTTTACTTGCGTGGAATTGTTCTCCAAGAATGGGTTACCCCGGGTCAGATTAATTTCCAGTTAATTCTACTTACACCTGAAAGTAACAAACGTCTATATGAAATGATCTGCTCGATGTGTGGCAAGATCAGTTGTCGGTTGTTTACTGCGACAATGCACCCCCTCGCACAGCCCTAATCCTTTAGCAGTTTTTGTCCAAAATGGCATTTGGACAGCTCCTTCCCTCTACTCACCGAGTTTGATCCCCGTATATATTTTTTTATTCTCAAAAATTGAAGAAAAACTGAAAGGACATATTTTCACGCTTTAGGTACGATTAACGAATCAACGCTAGAGGCGTCGTCAGAGTAACAAAGGAAAGATTTCGCAAGTACTTTGACGAGTTGAGAAGTGTATCATAATCTATGAGGAGTACATTGACGCGTATAATATTAAATTATACGGCTTATTTTAAATAAATATGTTTAAAACATTAGTCCACAAACTTTTTTGTCATAAGTCTATCATCCATTATCGGGCATTTGGATGGACTTACCCCTTCACTACGAATCCTGCGCATGCGCCTGTGAATAAATAGTCAAATCTCACCTTTCCAACAGTTGGCTCTCTTTGCTTGCTAAATTTGGTAAAAACTAAAAGTGCACATAATAAAAGTTTCTGCTGAACGGGAAAACCATCGTCGTTAGATCCAGATATCTGATCCGAGGTCACATAGGACCCATAAACTTGATTGAAGACTTTCATAATCAATACTGGGTCAACACACTTCACTGGTGCGCCAGGTCTATTCTTGCGTGGACTGTTCGGATTAGAACCTAAAGAAAAAACAAGGTTTGCATTTTTCACATGGAAATAAAAAGGCATGCATATTAAACCGATTAAATCGAGGTTGAAGAATGGCAAAATCTTGTCAGATATATAGTTAAATAAATTGCTATTAAATTTGTATACTTTATTTTTACAATTCTCAATAGCCCTTAATAACAGCCTGAAATTATTCGAGGTAAGTCACATCGGATTCTATTTTTGAAATCACCATGTGCATTAAAATAACACCTGAATTTAGACACAATAGCAAAAACACAGCATCCAACAGAAAACTTCTTCTAAAAGAGAAAAAAAAGTTTAATTTCATTATAAGTAAAGAGCAACATTAAAACTTTTTTGTTCCACAAAACACGTTTTACTGCAAAAAGAGGAGATCTATCCCCCTGCGGTCCCCATATTACAGGCTTAGTCGAAAAATGTTACTGGGAATGAAAGAATGGTTATTTCCTCCCCCAGCCCCCTTCTATTTTATCTGACAGCTCAACGAGCGTTAGAAAATTTAGGCGTAAAAATTTGGCCTCTTAAGGCTTCGGATAGCTTCCCTCTTCCACCTACACAAAGATTCACCAACCTTTCTCTATAATAGCCGATTCGTAATTATATATCACTGTATATAATTAAATCAAGTATCAAATGAATCAACTTAGTTCAATGAAGGTTTACATAAATGTCTACATTAACCGTCTCTTTTGTATGCGTATTTTTAGTAGCAGATACGCCACAGCGTGCCAATAACGTCTGTGAAAACGCCAAGCTCAAAATTTGTTTTCTGGTAATTTTGAATCGATAAGCTATTTGACAATGACAAATACTTTATTGCGGAATATCAAAACAAATAATAGAAATATATAAAATTATACATTAAAATGAGTGGTGAAATATTGTCGGAATGATTTCCTGCATAACTGTATTGCTCTGGGGTTGTATGGCTGTGGCTTGTTGCGGTGCCTGGTGTCGTGCTTGTTTTGTGTAATATTCGGTGGTAAGATATCGCGATGCTTCTGTGATGAGAAAAGGCCATGTCCGAAGCCCATTAGAAGTTCGTGCCTCCTTGTTTCAAGCGTTGTTAGACGTGACAGAACAAGACATTCTTCATAAGGTAACAGTGTATCCCCCAAAATTACTCGCAATGCACACTTTTGTATTCCTTAAAGTTTGTTAGTTTGGTCTTTTGTGAGACCAGCATGCCAGACTGGACAGGCATATTCTAAAATTGGTCTCATGTGAGTTTTGTAGTAAGTAAGCATTACATCTTTACTTAGATTAAACCGGCGTAATTTTGCCAGAGTAAAAAAGCATATAAAACGATTTATATGGTCGTCCCATGTCAATCTATCGTCAAAAATAACACCCAGAGTTCTCATTTTCTGAACTATTGGTATACCCACTTCAGGTAAATCTAGTATCGTATGCTTTAAAAATGAAATCCTCATTATTTCTGATTTCGTTCTATTTATGGTGAGTTTTTCCGCAGAAAAATCTCGCTCCAGTCTCGTTACCATGTCCTGTAGGTCTAGGATTTTGTTCTGCTTCTGTAGTACTATCATTGTTAAGTCGTCTGCACACTTTGTGCCACGTAGCTATCATATTGCAAAGTAAGAAGAATAGGGCAAAGCCTAGCTTAGTTCCCTGTTTCTCCCATCTATCTCAAGATTCTGATTCCATCGTTGGAATTTTAAAAAGAGTAATTCATTCGGAAATTCACAAAAAATTGATTTCACCTGGAAATTTGTAGTTCTAGGAAAAGTTCAGCATTTCTGAACTAATTATGAAATAAAAATGATTCTGAATAATTAACTAAATTAGAGTGCAATAATCGTAAATTCAAAATTCAACGGCATTTTTACCGTTGTAACCGATGTTATATAACTTGTATTATTCTTTTAAAAATAGCTATTGTTATTACTAAACACTGGGTAATTACTAAGTATTTGAATAATTCCTTAAATATTTAAGCATGGAGTATTCCATCTTATTAATCTAATGTTATATATAATATAACATTATTAGTATAATTATATATCGCATTTATAATTTAACATGTATAAAATATAAATCATAATATAGTTATAATATAATTAATAGGTATTAATTACTTAATACTCAGTGGCCATCTACCACTGCCAGAAGTGGCACCACTACAGCTGAAATTCCAGTTTTGAAATACCACTGCCACTAAAAATACCACTACCAACTTAAATTTAAACTTATCTCCCCTATCTAACGACGCCAAAGGGGCAAAAAAGATTCAACCAGGCACTAGCTATTAATACATTTTTTTCTTCCTTTCTTTTAGCCCCCTTTTAATATTTTCTCTTCGGTTAAGATTACTAGGCGCATGGGAAGGACTCGCTAATTAGCTAAGTGTCCGAAAATACAAACTGGCTACGAGTCATCGCACTAGCCAGAGAGGAAATTTTCAACCGTCCGAGACAGGGGTCACGGGATGGACCGGCCCCTTCATTTGGGTGACACTGTCGCGCGCACACCCAACGCCGTCACTACTAGGTTTAGAACCCCCTGGGCGGTATGTCGTGTATTTAAGTTTCTTGTCCATTTTTGATCAGTTAATGTTTTGTACTTAGGGAGCTCGAATAGAAAGTTCCATATCCTTTTGAAGTACCTATATTTTCTTGCCTAGGTTATAAGTTTTGAGAATATGATACGATCTTCTTATAGGATGTCTATAGACCTATATTATTGAAACATCTTCTACGAAGGAAGATATCTGTGAGTGCGGCTCTAAAGATTGAGCCAGTTTATTGATTTCGATGACACCGGAAGGTTCCGCCCCCGCCCCCCTATCTAGCACTGAGAACGGGGATCTAAAGTAACGTGTAAATGTCCAAGTGAGTTTTCCAGGAGAGGTTTTCTTCTCTTAGAGATGATTTGGTAGTTTATAGAACATAACCGTACAAGCCAAAATTTATTTACGCTGCCTTACTTATAGTGCAAAAGAGGGAGCCTTAGTATTACTCTGGACACCTCCTCCAACCTTTAATGCTTACCATCGTCAGATGTCGCCCTAAGGGTCGTCTGTTTTCTAGCTTCACCTTCAGCAATATCTATTGCTCGTCTAGCAATGTCCAGCGCCTTTCGCGCATCACCTGCAACCGACGCAATTTTAACACTAAGTAGCTGCACTGCGGCTGGTTTAATCACAACCTCATTACTTTCAGTGCAGGCCTGAAAAATATGAAAAAAAATTAAACCCAGACTTAAATATTCTTCAGCATAGTCTACAATTTTATAGTAAACGCACCTATGTTCCCATTTCAAGTCTGACGAACAATGGACATCAGAAAGAAGACAAAAAAAAACTATTATCTAAACTCCATTGAAGGGTGCGAATTCAATGAAGCGGTACCTAAGGCCTCAAGTTATTCGAGAAATATCACTACACTCATCAGTTATTTTTCATTTATTATATTATTCCTTTTAAGGGGAGGTGCGGGGGGGGGGGGGGAACTGACCGCACAAGAGTCTATAAAATATTGATTATAATTCTCAGTGCCATAGTTTAATTTAAATATATTTTTTTGCGGCATTTGATAAGTCCATTCTGAATCTTTATATTTGGAACTTGTGACATTTAAATTTGCCATGTCGGGTTGATGTACACTGATATAAACAAGGCCAATCTTAATCTAGTGACCAATTTGAATAAAACATCCATGCTCAATTCTGAATGGAGATGTCAGGAGCTCAGCTTCTACGTTTATCTTAACCCTCCCTCCCCCCAGTGAGGCAAATCTTAGAAAGCAGAAAACCTGGGCAAATTATGTCAAGAAAAATTCGGCGGAGACTCGCACCTCAATGCTTCCATAAAACTTTGGCAATCGAATTACGGACAAAGCAAACAGACAGGGAAATTAATAAAGGAACAGAGAGGGTTTGGTAAAGAAGGGTGTACAATAGAGTAGGTTTTCATTTTGCATAGTATAGTTAGAGAAGAAATCATGAAAAGAGGGGGTAGGATTTAAGGAGCGTTCCTGGACGTAAGAGGGGCTTTTGAAAATATGATAAGAGCCATGCTATTTAAGCGACTTTTGGAGTTAAGACTGCGTGTAAGTTTTGCTAGATTAACTGTAGGAATATATAGTTCGCAGGCCTAGTTTTTAGAACACTAGGTAAGGTATCCGGGAGAATTTTGACGCGAATAGGTTTAGAACAGGGATGCCCACAGTCACCGATTTTGTTCAACGTGTACATTAATGATATAGTTGATTTCCTCAAGGAGAAAAGCGCTCTGGAAGTACTGATAAGTGCTCCAAAAATAAGCACACTTTTGTTTGCTGATGATATTGCTCTTATAGCACAATCGGCAAAAGACATTCAAACATTATTAAACACAATGGAGGAATTTTTAGATATGAAAAGATTAGAATTAAATTAGAAGAAAAATATAATTGTAGTTGTTAGGAAAGGTGAAAAATTAAGAAAATAAGATGAATTTAGATTTAAGGTGATTTTATAGTGATTAAAAAAGAATTCGTGTATTTAGGGGTAAGTTTTTTTGGAATGGTAAGTATGCGCAAGAGGTTGAAGAGTACAAAAGAGAAATATGTGTGTGAATTTAATATTAAAAAGTGAGATTGGAAAGATTCGGGTTTTAGCAATGCATAAATATTTATTTAGTACTAAACTCCTCCCGGTTGTAAATTACGGGTGTGAGCTGTAGGGTTTTAGAAAAGTGAGGAGTTGAAGAGAATGCAAAGGAATTATTTCAAGAGAGTTCTTCGGGCCCATAAATGCAATCACAGTGTTGTACTGGAGGGGGATTTGGGACTTGGTAGGCTAAGAAAGGATAGGTGAATAAGAATGGTGAAGTTTTGGATAAAAATTTTACGAAGTTATAGGCTAGCGAAAGAAGCGTATTTTAGAGGAGGATAAGATAGAGGTAGGGTGGCCACAGGAAATTAAGAATGTTTTAGATGAAGTAGGATATTCTTATTTTTGGAATGTAAGGGATGGACTTCGGATACAGTGGTTGATAAGGTAAAAGAAAGGTTACACGAGACAGGGAATACAGCAGTGGCAGACTCGGAAGGAGGCCTCGGGATCTCTGAGTCTGTATAGTATGGCGAAGGACACGTGGGGGAAGAAGTTTATTTTAAGTTAGGATTGAAAGGGGAAGAAATAAAATGCATTGTGAACTTAAGGGGAGGATCGATTGATATTGGGGGAAGAGAGCAAATTTAGGGGTCCCAGTCCCTTGTCCGATGTGCGGGAAAGATGATGAGGATATTTTTCATTTTGGGGGGAATCCTAAGGAATATGCGGATGTGATAAATGATTGCTTTTCGTTAGTGTTGACAGATAGAAGGTGGGTGGACGGGATTGTAGGATCACGAGGTAAAATGACATTAAGGAATCTGGCTAAGCATGTTGATGAAGGGCTGATACATCACGAAAGATGTATCTCTCTATAAATAATTTCGTGAAGATTCATATATAAGTACGTTTTTCTTTTTAATTTATTTATGTTTTTTTGTTGGTTTTGTTATGTTTATGTTCTTTTTTTTTCCTATGGCACGACGACTTTTTTGGAAATACATATATACCTATAGAAAAACACACAATTGGCAAGGCAAGACAAACCCATAGAGAAACAAAGTCACCTCTGAAATACTACTTGAAAAGAGAGAAAAATGTGGGAGGCTATGACCCAAAAAAAACAGCCTGAAATGGTTCTGCGCAATAAAAAAAAAATTCTTTTAGAATATTTAGAGGCATTCAAGAACAAAATGATGAGTAGTCCCCCTCTTCCCTCTTCAAAATGAGGGCTTTGCTTCCCATGATAGAAAATTTTGACAATGACACGCAAGCTAGCGCACTAAATGTATGTATTTCATGTTTTGGCACCCTCTTTCCCTTGTAAAGATTCTGAAGTCCCCCCTTCTCAGATGTTACGATCGGTACGAATCTATGAATAACATCTTTCGACTCTTACAATATTAATTAAATCTCTTCTGGCACCTCTAGGCAAAGGTGGCCTAGAGTACTTCATTATTGCCATTAGACCTGCACAGCGGACAGATAGGGAGGGAGGCGGGAGTTGTGCTCCCCCTAAGAAAATTACTACTATTATTGCTAACAACTCACTGCAGCACCAGGCCTCCTGAAGCCAATACAGCTACGTCAGCTCCTCCTCCATCTATTCAAATCCTCCCTCTACACCATCCCAGGAAGAATTTTTTTATTGTTTGGTTTTCATAATTTTAGGTTTCATAATTTCATAATTAGGTTTTCATATTTTTAGGTTTATTTAATGAGGTATGCCCCTCCCATAAGAGTCTTGGGTATAGAATGGATTTTAGAGTCCCTCTCCCCTGAAAATCATCTATGGGCATACCCTCACACGATCCAATATTATGATTTGAAGAAGACGCCTAATAGCCTTGAACCTACTTACTTCTGAAAGTCGCTCATTAATAATCGTCACTAATTGTTGCTTGGTATAGGGAGCAAAATTTAATAATTGTGGCCTCGACTTGGCCATTAGCTTGGCTTGTAATCTTGGTAAAAGTCTATCGGTTAAATCCAACGCGTTGGATATTCCGACCAATACCAAACGAGATCCCTCCAGAGCAGGATATTCAAAAAGACTGTAGAGAGTTGACTGATATTTGGAAGAGAGCTGATCCAATTCGTCAAGAATTACCAACCTAAAATAAATACAGATTTAAATACATACGAAAAAAATTTAACGATACATTTCAAAATCTAAAACAAGAAACAAGTTTAAACCCGACTATGCTAAGATTGTCAAACTATAGCTGTTATAATAGGCGTGTTGTCACAAAACTTCATTTTACATTTTGCAACTATGCTATATTTTGTTGTCTGGGCTTTCCCCTTTGTACCTTAAAACTTATCCTTCATTCTCCATAGTACCATAAAAAACAACCTAGCATCGGATTGCCAATTAAACATACAGTTATTGTAAACGTACCCTCAAAACAACCTCGAGAATAAAATTCAACACAAAGGTACAGATAAAGATAAGTATTTTCCATTCAAGTTAACAGGTGGCAGGCTTAGATTTTGAAGACCAACCGAACCGGGTAAACTCTCTGGTAGTCATAAATCTGATACAGATTCAGGGAAAACCTTGAATCTATAGGTTTCAGGCGATAGATATTTGAAGCAAGACTTTATTGCCAGGTCATGTCTACACACGCAGGGTTGCCAGCATGTCAAAAATAAATTACTAAAACATTGATAAAAAAAATCGCCAAATGAGCAGAAAAATCACTAAATTAAAAATTTGCCTGTATTCTGTACACGGTAGAAAAGGTGTCCTTTTAAATTATCTTCGTCTTTACAAGTCATTTTGCGGTATTCTTACGATTCTAGTAAATCGCTAATAAAATAAAATCACTAAGCTTTTTCGGACATCACCAAAAATCTCTAGCCCAAATAAAATGACCAGGCAAGAAAAAAAATCACTTCAATTCATGATAAGTTACTAGGAGTAGCATTAGGTGGCAACCTTGGGCACGCCTCCTTGCTCCTAAAATAATTCTACATGCTCGCTTTTGAATATCCTTAAGATGTTCGCTTGAATAATTTAATTCATGATTGTTTTAATTTATATCAAAATTAATATAATTTTAAATTATAAGCTTCTTCTTTATTTGCCACACTCTCATCAGATTAGAAAAATAATTGCTCGGTTTAGTACTAATGATGATATTCCTGTGTTGTATTATCATTTACATAAACTTACCTCTGAGGCCTACCTACGACTGGGCCTGCAACACCGGTTGTTTAATACTAGTTAGTTTTATATAGTTGTTATTTTTGCTGTAATAGTTGTTAAGTCATTTTCATTTTATTAACTTATTATTTTTAAAGTGTATTTTTTCTATTGATTTCCAATTTTACAACTTTGGTATAAATAAAAAACAACAACAAAAAACAATTTTTTTCAACTTAAAGTGAGAAGCAACATTAATACTTAAAACGATTAGAAATTATTGCGTATATTAGGGGAGTTGCCCCCTCCTCAACACCTCGCTCTTCACGTTAAAGTTTTCTGGTACTTTTAAAAACGCTTCTTATTGTTCAAATTAAACGAAACTTGTGTTTCAGGAGTCGTTATCAAATAATTGGGACAAAAAACTTTAGCGTAAAGAGCGAGGTATTGAGGAGGAGGCAGCCCCCTCATATATGTAATAATATCTGTTCGTTTTAAGTTTTAATGTGGCTCCTCACTTTACACTGCAAAAACATATTTTAAAATTTAATTTCAGATCGTTTCTAAAATATTGCCGGAAAATCCAACTCCATCTCCACGAAACAATTCCCCCTCCCGGAAAGATCCTCTAGACAATTCAATTCCGAGAAAAATTTACCTCATGACAATTACCCTTAACATCTCCACACGTAAAATTGAGTCTGCAAAGAGAAAGTAAGACAAATAAAAGGAGTTTCGTATAGTAAATTTGGCAAATTTCCCCAGTGTCAAATTTCCTCTGAAAAGTTTAACCCCCAGAAACTTCCTTCCCTAAGGATGTTTCTCCCCGTGGAAAACACTTCCGCCCCCGCCACCCGAAAAATGTACACACGCTTCCCAATAAAAAACATTATACGTACACAATGGACAAACTTTATAGCTTAAAGACCTTTCCCCACGAGCTGTTAAAGGTCATGTTATCTCCAAAGGCACAGTTGTTCGGTTTTTCAACTATGTTAAATAAAATTGCTACCTCAAAATTTTGACCAGACGAGTTTAAGAGAAAAAACGGCAAGGGAGGGGGGCTAGTTGTTCTCCAATTTTTTAGTCGCTTAAAAAGGAACTAGAAATTTCAATTTCCGTTCGAACGAACCCTCTCCCGATTTTCTAGGACCAATGGTTCAAACAATTACTCCTGAGAAAAAAAAAAAAATAAACACATATCTGTGATCTTTCTTCTGGCAAAAATTACAAAATTCCGCATTTTTACAGATAGGAGCTGGAAACCCCTACATTAGGGTTCTCTGATATGCTGAATCTGTTGGTATGATTCTCATTAAGATTCTTAAGAAAGACTCATTAAGAAAGTCAGACAAACTTTCTCAGACTCGTAGCCTTTGATGAGTAACACTAAACTTAACGAAACTTATATATTTAAAATCAGCATAATAAGCCAAATTCTTTTGATATATTTATTAATATCAAATTCCGTTTTTTTTAGATTCAAGTCATTTGCTATTCAACCTTTTTCCAGAATAATTTTCTTTTACAGTTTAAATCAGTAAATGGATTTCAGAGATATAGCAAAACTTGGCACAATTGCAAATTTCACACAAATTCACTAATTTAGGCAACAATTCAAATTATGCTCATCTCCTAATGACTCAAGATGGTTTGTATTTAAATAAACAAAGAATTGACTTTAAAAAGGTTAACTTTAATTACTTCCTAAAGCTTGGAATTATTTCCTAAAGCGTCAAATTTCTTGAACTTTGGTAAGAAACCAAAATTTTAAAAAGTGTTTTAAAAAACTTTTCGAGGGGGGGGGGGGTAGAAAACTTTAAAAACGCATTAGAAACTTGTTTATATTCATTTTTGTATTATACTTTTGTATTATGTATTATATTTTTGTATTATATTTTGTATTATGTATTTTGTATTATATTCATATTCATTTTAAAAGTTTTTTTGGTAAATTTTCAAAAGTTTTTTTTTAACCTTTGGTAAGAACTTTGGTAAGTTTGGTTACTAAAATACACAAACTTGAAGCTTTGAAAATTTATAATTTTTACAATTAATAAACATTAGAGTATTGAGTACACGAATTTCAGACATATACCAAAATTCAGCACAACGTTAAATTCTATAGCCTATAAATTCCCTAATTAAGGTAGTAATTCAAATTATCCTTATAACCAAGACTCAGGGTGGTTCTTCACAGTTAAAAAAAAAGTTTGGAAGAACATGAAGATAAGTCTGCAAACCAAGATTAGAATATTGGAAGGAACAGTGATGACAGAGGTCAAATATGGCTCTGAAAAATGGGCGCTCCGAAAAGCGGATGAAGATTTACTAGATGTTTTCCACAGAAATTGACTACGGATTGTTCTGGGTACCCGGCTGACTGACCGTATTTCAAAGAGTAGGCTATACGAAAAATGTGGTTCAATCCCGCTTTCTAGGGCTATAATGAGAGAAAGGTTGAGATGACTAAGACACGTTCTGCGGATGAAGGATGACAGATTGCCAAAGATTGTGCTTTTCGTCAAACCAAACGGAAAGCAGGTCGTCCTCGTCTAAGGATGTCATAAATATAGATTTACAGGAAATGGGAGTTTCCTGTAATGGTGTAAAGAGGGAGGCTTTGAATTGATTGGGATGGAGAATGAGCGTCCGTAGCTGTGTTGCCCTCAGGCGGTTCGGTGCTGCGATGAGTTGTTAGTAGTATTAGCATTGGTATTCTTAGATCGACTGTCGGGATTTGTCTCCTATTACAATTCCCCTAAATCTCAACAGAGAAAAGAGCAAAAATGAAGACGAAAAAGGACTTACAGCATTTTCCCTTTCGACGTAAACAATTCTTCTAATGAGGTT
This sequence comes from Artemia franciscana, assembly GCF_032884065.1. Lineage (NCBI taxonomy): Eukaryota > Metazoa > Arthropoda > Branchiopoda > Anostraca > Artemiidae > Artemia > Artemia franciscana. The sequence continues at coordinate 48,275,147 of NC_088875.1, forward strand.
TGCATAGCACGTTCAACTGTATTTGGGAACTTGATATTAAAACCTCGCCCGATTTCTTCGTAAATAGCAGACGTGGATTTCAATGCCATGCAGTTAATCCACACATGTTCACACTCCTTATTATCCTGCAATAGAAAAAAATTGCTAAATGTGTGTATCTACGTTTATGCCTTCTTACAGCAGGGGAGGGAGATCTTAAATGGAGTCTGCAGATCCAATAAAAAGCATGATATTCATAAAACAGTGGAATAAAATGACAAATTTGATGATTACAAACTTTTTTTTTTTTTTTTTTTGCAATGCAGCGGCCACGTGACATTTCTGGGTTTTGCTTGAAAAATTTCAATACAGAAAATGTAACCCAAAACATTTCCCCTTTAAGACCAAACTTTATGGGGCTCAGAACCCCCATAGACCAGATTTTTGGAACACATACGAAGAGGACTCTCCATCAGATTGGTAGGAATCTCTTCCCCTTCCTAAGGGCCACGTCGGTATCCACCTATAGTTCAAGTCAGTCCTTTTCCATTTAGCTTTGTCCATAGAACAAAATGCCCTACAAGTAAAACACAATTATTTCTTTTTTTAATCAACTCGTATTCTTCAAGTGGCCAATTAGTTTGTAATTTTATCATTTAAATTGGTGAGCCATTTTTTCATGACTTTCGAATATTGTATTACTTTTCAATTTTATCAGTATATACACTTCTGGTGACGGCGCTATAATACAAAATCGAAAACCCCGCTCTTGTACCCTCCTCTCCTTGTATAAAAAAAAAACAGCATGAACAGCCAATTGGACACAGTAAGAAGTATAAAACAAACACTATTATACAAGACTTGATAGTGCAGCGGTAATAAACTTGCCTGTGGTAACTTAGGTTCATATGTTAGATAAGCCAAATCGTTGTCTTAGAGAAAATCAAAAATACAAAATAATATATATATATATATATATATATATATATATATATATATATATATATATATATATATATATATATATATATATATATATACTTACTCCCGCCGTTTACCCGTGCCATTTAACCAAACACTTGGAAAACTATAGGTTCTATCACAATCTTAGCTCTATGACCTTAGTTCTACTGCTCTAGGAATGGCGCATGGACGGATAATACATAGACATATCTATTAACAAATGAACTAACATCGTTTTTATACAATCCTAATAAGGGGGGTTAATGCCAGAATTGCCTCTCACTCAATTCGACTATCTGTTTTGGCTTTTTCTAACATTAGCCATGGCTTGGCGCCCGCAACTTTTCCATTTTAATTCATAATTCGATTATAACCAAACACTTTAAAATTTTGATTTAACCAAACACTTGGAAAACTACAGGTTCTATGACTATCTGCCTTAGTACAACTGCCCTAGGAATGGTGCATGGACGGATAATAGATAGACATATCTATTAACAAATGAACTAACATAGTTCTTATACAACCCTAATAAGGAGGGTTAATGCCAGAATTGCCTCTCACTCAATTGGACTATCTGTCTTGGCTTTTTCTACAATTAGTCATGATTTGACGCCCGCAACTATTTGATTTTAATTCAAAATTCGATTATAATTCAAACATATATATATATATGTTTTTTTTAAATTCAATTTTCGAAATGAACTAAAAAAAGCAGAAAATAATTTTTTTTCTTGAGAATCTATAAATATCTATAAGAATCTACGAAGGACGGAAAGCGGCTTGGGCTTTGCCTAATTTGATTGTTCTAACCCGTTTTCCTTAACTCACCGACTTTTTCATTTATTCGATTGTAACTTAGATCAATTTAATATCTATGTCATGTAAAATTCAATCCATTTTCGCTTCTTGTTTTCACTTATCTGAACAGATTCTAGAGAAAAACGGATTATTTTCTATTTTTCAGTTTATTTTGAAAACAAGTTTATTTTTTTTTCTTTATAATTTTTCTTGCATAGGGTGACTGCTGCAGTTTGACAAGTTAATTTCTCAACAACAATGTTCAGAATTAATCGTCTTTGCAATGTTAATACCTCCTAAGGAAAGTATGTTCACATGCAATTTGGGGGGGGGGGGTACTTATCTACCTTCAAGGATACCAGGATTACCCTCAAAATTTCAAATAGCGACCCCCTTCCTAAAACATCATGTTTTTGGAATCTGCAAAACAAAAGATGTTCTTCTTGACAACTTTTTTTTTGCAAGATACTTCAATCGACCTAGTTTTCTTACCATTATTTTTCAAACCTATTCTTGCACTATGAACCCTCACAACCTCCAAAAATGTATTCCTTCTTCTAACATTTTAATACAGGATGCTTAAATCATCAGTATAATTTAAGTCTAGGAGAGTTTTCCTTATAAAACTTACTTACTGCTCCATGTATTATTGAATTCATTTATTTTAATGACATATCCAAGTCAATTCCAGTTTGTACAGTGAATAAACATTCTATTTCAAAGCGGAAAGAAAAATAGCCTTAGAAATTGTAGTTACTAATTTGTATAAGACAAAGAAGCAAAAATTCAGAAACTTACTATTTTTTCAAGAACTTTAGTCAATGATGCAGTTTTTCCTGTTCCAGGTGGTCCTGAGATATACAAACTTCCTGGTTTATTTTTCTTAATTGTCTTCTGAAGAAATTCATTCAACGTAGATACCTCTTTTTCTCGACACTGCAACCTCTCAGGCATTCCTGAATGCAGTGCTCGACGTGCTAATTTATACGAGTTTACTAGAAAAAGAAAAACGATGAACGTTTCAGAAAGAGATGAATAACAAACCAAACCAAGATTAAAATATTAGAAATTAGAGTGATGACAGTGATCAAATATGGCTCTGAAGCATGGACGCTCTGAAAAGCGGACGAGGATTTACTAGATGTTTTCCAGAGAAATTGCCTATGGATTGTCCTGGGTACCCGGCTGACTGACCGTATTTCAAATAGTGGGCTGTAAGAAAAATGTGGTTCAATCCCTTTTCTAGGCCTATAGTGAATGAAAGGTCGAGATGGCTAGGGCAGGTTCTGCGGATGAAGGATGACAGATTGCCGAAAATTGTCCTTTTCAGCCAACCGTCTAGGGCTAAACGGAAAGCAGATCGTCCTCGTCTGGGATGGGAGGATGTCATAAAGAAAGGTACGGTCAATATCCGAAATCTAGTTATTAGCTTTTCAATTAGCTTTGCGAATCAGCTTTTTCAGTCCTATGCAACCTATGATGGTAAAAGTTAAAGTTAGGTTAGTTCATGTTAGTTTAGATTAGGTTAAGTTGGATTAGGTTAGGTTAAATTGGTTCTAAATATCAGAAATGGGTTAAAAACTTAACTTAAGCTAACCTAAACAAACCTTGTATAGCCAAACCTAACCTAATCGAACCTAATGTGTCATCATCAAACCTTACATTAAATTGAAAAAAAAATGACTGGCAACGCTGACTAAATCCAAGGAGTAAAAAAGATTTTTCTGACATTCACAAGTGAATGTCAACATTAACCAATTTGCGGACACTTGTGATAACTTACGGAGGAAGCGGAGGAAGCAAGAAATACAAAATAATTATAATATAACTATTTTTTCTGGGTATATATAAAGATATTATCTTTGAGGCTTAAATAGACCTGCAAGAGATACTAAAGCCACTAATTCCATGGAAAGTTCAGTCTCACAAAAGTGAATTAAACAATAAAGACTGTCTATGATAATATCTTTTCAAATTAAAAACTTTGCAACCAGAGCAGAGAAAAAAAAAAGAATAAACAAGAGCTAAGAGCTCATTTGGCACTTACGACGAGGTCGGAAGAGCCAGAGCTCATATGGCATGAGCTCTAGCAAAATTCTAAGAATCAATAGACTGATTTAAAAGGAAAAATCAAAGGCTTAATGCAGGTCAGGATTTAAGATAAGAGCTCTGAGACACGAAGTCCTTCTAAATATCAAATTTCATTAAGATCTGATCATCAGGTCGTAAGTTAAGACTCTCATTTTTCTAATTTTTCCTCTCCCTTCAGCCCCCAAGATGGTCGAATTGAGGGAAACGACCTTGTCAAGTCAATTTGTGCAGGTCCCTGACATGCCTACCAGTTTTCATCGTCCTAGCACGTCCAGAAGCACCAAACTGGCCAAAGCACTGGACACCCCCCCCCCCTAACTCCCCCAAAGAGAGCGGGTACAGGCCATTTATGTCAATCACGTATCTACGACATTTGCTTATTCTACCTACCAAGTTTCGTCCCGATCTCTCCACTATAAGCGTTTTCCCAGATTTCCAGTTTCCCCCTTGTCACCAGATCTGTCCGGGATTTAAAATAAGAGCTCTAAGACATGAGTTCCTTCTAAATATCAAATTTCATTAAGATCCGGTCACCTGTTCTTAAGTTAAAAATACCTCAGTTTTTCTAATTTCTCCGAATTAACTCCCCCAAAGAGAGCGAATCCGTTCTAATTATGTCAATCATGTATCTAAGACTTTTTCTTATTTTTTCCATCAAGTTTCATCCCCATCTCTCCACTCTAACCGTTTTCCAAGATTTCCGGTATCCAAGATTTATGTTTACCCCCTCAAACCCCCATGTCCCCGGATCCGATTCGAATTGACGATGGAACATGTAAGACATAAGATCTTTCTATATATCAAGTTTCATTAAGATCTGATCACCCATTCGTAAGATAAAGATACCTCAATTCTCACGTTTTCCAAGATTTTCTGTTTCCCCCCTCCAACTGTGCCAATGTCACCGGATCTGGTCGGGATTTAAAATAAGAGCTCTAAAGCACAAGATCCATTTAAATATCAAATTTCATTAAGATTTGATCACCCATTCGTAAGTTACAAATACCTCATTTTTTCCAATACCCCCCCCTAAACTCCCCCAAAGAGAGCAGATCCAGTCCGGTTGTGTCAATAACGTATCTAGGACTTGTGCTTATTTTTCCCACCAGGTTTCATCCCGATCCCTCCACTCTAAGCTCTTTCCAAGATTTTAGGTTTCCCCCTCCAACTCCCCCATTTGTCACCATATTCGGTCGGGATTTAAAATGAGAGCTCTGAGACACGATATCCTTCTAAATATCAAATTAAATTAAGATCCGATTACCCGTTCGTAAGTTAAAAATGCCTCATTTTTTCCAATTTTTCCAAATTAACCATACCTCCACTCCCCCCCCCCCATATAGTCGAATCGGGAAAACGACCATTTCTAATAAAATCTGGTCTGGTCCCTGATACGCCTGCCAAATTTCATCGTCCTAGCTTATCTAGAAGTGCCCAAAACTAGCAAAACCAGGACCAACAGACGGACAGAATTTGTGATTGCTATATGTCACTTGGTAAATACCAAGTGCTTGGTAAACAGGTAAACAGGACATAGACTGCTTTATGATTTTCTAGATATCATTAGATGGCGTTGCATGTTTTTCTCAGATACCAACTTTAATTCCCATCCTTATTGGTATAAAATTTTCTTTGGGAGGCCCTTAATTCACTTTTATAAGATGGGAATTCCATGCTCGTTTGATATTTTCTGCTACCTCAGCTCTAGAAAAGCCTTCTGAAACTTGGACCAGTTTGCACACATATGATTATTACCAAGCAATACCCCTAAATTTCTGTCTATAGAAAATTCCATATAAAAGGGAAAACCAACCACAACCTTATTAAGGGACAAAACTGAGTTCAAGCAACCTATATGTAGCAAACAAGGAAACAAAAACAAAAAGATGGTCTAGAGAGTTAATAATTCACTAAAAGGAATTAGTTGCTCTAAATACACATTCATTAACACAATAGTTGTAAATATACCAAGAAATTAATTATAAGTGACAAGTGTAAGTCAACTTGAAAAAGGGTTAGAAAACAAGGTTTTTGGCATGTATTTTCTTACAAAAATGCTAACAATTTTTTTAGGGAGCATAGCTCTTAAACTTTTGCATAATCCTTTACATACATGCTTCTTAAGGAAAATGAACTTATCTTTTGGCAGAAATTGTTCCATGGGAATTAATTTTTTGTTTTTTACTTTTGATTACAAAGAAACTAAATGTCTTGATATTCAAGTAGGACAGGAGGAAACAAACTGAAGCTATTAATTTCACTTATTTAGTTTAAGGGTTTTAGGCTGCCCATAAACATTAATACATAGTTTTTGGAGACAGAATGAAGAGAAAGCATTATTTTACCAACAAAAATTTCCAGAGGAGAGGTAACAAGTGAAAAATATATGTTTCTTCTCTAACTAAATGAGGGATATTTGTACAATGTACCTATTTGGGCCCCTAAAATACAGCAGAAGACTTTGATAGAAAAAATTCAGTTCCCAAACTAATTATATGGGTGAGGTAATGAAATTTAACTCACTTAGGATATTACAAAAAAATCTGATTATCTTGATAGCCAAATATGATGAGATGAGATGAACTGAATCAATCAATAGACCTTATTTGGTTTAAGGGTCTTAAACTTCCTGACCCCTTTTAAGGAAAAACAAACTTACCATTTGGTGGAAATAACTGCACTGGAGTTAATTTTTTGGTTGTTACTTTTAATCCAGAGAGCAAAGTTGAAGGACTGGCATTCACATCCTTTTTCCTCTTCTCAGGTGATGATTCAACATGACCTTCAGTAAAAAGCTTCCTTTTTGGAGAGGAACATATTTTTACTTCACAAGTGCTAATGTTTTCCTTGGCTTTCACACTCCTGGGGTATGATTTTCTGACAGGAAAAGTAAGTCTCTGTTGAACAGATGCTGAGGCCATCCTAAAATTAAAATAATGATTGTTTATTCTTCTGAAGGTCATGGGAATATCAACAGAGCACAAATAACATTCATAATCTGTTGCTTCTTTTTGTTGAGGAGTTGTTCATTGAATGTTATTAATTTAAAAAAAAAAAATTTCATGAAATAAGTTTTTCAAAGAAAAGAAGAGCTACATTAAATGCCCTTATATAAATACCTTTATATGCCCCCACAGCAAAACTTACAACCCATACCCTGAGGGCAGTGGGGGGGGGGTGTCATCCTTAAAGACATGATTTCCAGACCTTTGAACTATGTTGAAAAAAATGGTTATCTAAAAATTTCGATTGGACGTGTTTTGGGAAATGGTGAGCAGGTGAGGGGGGTTAGTTGCCCCTAATCACTTTCAACTAATAAAAAGGGTACCAGACCTTTCAATTTCAAATCAAATGAGATCCTTCAAAGTTTCTACAACAACTCCTTTTATACTAAGTACCTTGTTCAAAAAAAAAAAATACATTGTACCCACTCTGCTCTTTACTTATGCAGTGCTACTGTACATATTAGTTTAAATTTTGCATGTGTCTTCATTATATTGTACTCATTCCATATTTTATTATTTAAATTATTTCTTTCTTTCAGGACTTGTTCTGAAGGCTCCTTGTTGTATAAAGATACAATGTTTGTTTGATTGTTCTACTTCTTCTTCTCTTTCCTCACAGATCTGTTGTTTTCTTTGGTTTTAGAATGGGCATGATGGACTGAAGTCCCAACCCCTATTCAAAACACTTTGTGTCACCACAACAAGATTTAAATACTAGGAACAGATAAGATATTTGAATAAAGACCAAAGTGGCTTTTTAGAAGCATCATTATGCATACTAAAAAAGTTAGACTAAATTAAATCAGAGAATACCAGAACATTTGGTGCAGTTAATTATTTCCTGGCACATCAACCCACAATAAAAAGGTTATCACTGAGACAGTCTCAAAGAAGAATCTAATATTTCAAAAAAAAAAATAAAAAACTTTAGGTAAGCACAACCTATGGAATATACAGTCCCTGCAAAAACTGTAAAAAAAAAAAAAAAAAAAAAAAAAAAAAAAAAAAAAGAAAAAAAAAAATTCAAGGAGAGGTGCTATATTCATTGAATATTAGTAACTCTTCCTTATTCTTCAATCTTATCTAAGTTCAATTCAGTCCAAGGCCTTTAGGGGATATGAGGCTTCCCCAAAATACATAGGTTTTCATGTGTACCAAGATCTAGGAAGTTCATGTAGGTTCTATGGATCAATTTGGGCATGATCCCCTTCTCTGTATGTATGTTGTTGTTTTTTTAAAACAACGATATAATATATGATATAATAATCACTTTTGTCGCAAATAAATTTTACCCCACCCCTATATACATAAATCAAGATAACCTATATGCACATAAGGTGTGTGGGGTAAATTTTATCTCTGATACAAATGTGAGGTAAGTTTAAACTTGACCCCCGCCCCCTAATGTGCAAATATATATCCTGAACTGATATATATATATATATATATATATATATATATATATATATATATATATATATATATATATATATATATATATATATATATATATATATATATATGTATACATCATGAAAAGAGAAATCACCAATGCAACAGCACAAACACAAAAAAAAAAAAAAAAAAAAAAAAAAAAAACAGAAGGAGAAAAGGAAGACTGTTTTCCTAAATTAGTGATGATTACTATAGACCAGCACTTGAATGAGGCCTTAACCCTACTCATCCATACAATCACATAGGTCAAACAGCATAGCCATACACAATCAACCATAAAGAATAATCCATGGACAGGCAGTCATGTCGTCAATAAGTATAAGTCATCATTTACCAAACAATAGAAAAAATAATAATATAGACAAATAATTCAGAGGCAACACCCAACACAAGGGCTCATCAGGAGAATACACTGGCCTATATAGGGTTTCGCCACTTTAAATTCTCTACCCAGCACAGTGATGTGGCTACCACAGAATATCCATGGCATCCCTGTGTCAGGTATCACCCCCAAAATACATGCCTATGAAAGAAAAAAAAAAAACAGCAAATGTAAAACAACCAAGTAAAACTAAAACAACCTTATCCTGTTAATATATCCCTCTTTTTAGCAACAATAGGTAAACTAAATATTATAAATTTTACCAATTCACAAATATTAACACATTGCAAAAAACCTGAATGAACTAAACAATTATAGAATATATATATATATATATATATATATATATATATATATATATATATATATATATATATATATATATATATATATATATAGCCCCCAGGGGCAATTGTATTGAACCAGTGGTCCAAGAAAATTAGGAGAGGGCTCATTCCAATAGAAATCTTAAGCAATATTGCAGAAAAAATAGAGAGATGATAAAATGATTCAAAATTGCTGATAAGTCAATGTAATAATTTAAGTAATTACTGTTATTTATCAGTATTTGTTCTTAAATTGCTCAGGAGATACAAGGGATTTCAGACTTACCCCATATGGGGTAAATCCTAACATGGGGGGTTGGCTTACCCTGCATATACAAGTGGCTAGGTTTTGGCAATTCTAGCCTAGATTTTGGTGTAATTGTCACCTATTTACAATGTTAACAATACATACTATACATAACTTACAACATGCTAATTGATCAGACAAAGAAGCAAAGAGATTTCACCAACTTGCCCACTGTTACTCTTGGAATACCTCTAGAATAGCCTATTTAAGTTGAGCAGAGTATGGCAAATTTGCTGAAGGTGATGGAAAAGTGGGGACTGGGGCTTACCAAACAATGGTTCCTAGACAAAGTGAAAAAAAAAAATCAGTTGGAACAAAATCAGTACTCATTTCACAAAGAATCAACCAGGTAAAGACTGGTGGTTTGGGTTAAATAAAAGAAACAACATCTCACTTAAGGAACCTGAATAACTTGAAAACCCTGAGGGCTGTGCATTCAGCAGACTCTTTCATCATTTTATGATTTTATGACCTGCTACAAAAAAACAACAGAAGAGCTTGACATCTTAGACAAACTAGAATGTTGGTATAACTGGATTAAACTTTGTTTTGTTGCAATCCTGATAGTCTTAGAATTACTGGTCCAAAAGGATCACCAGCAAAGCAGCAAACTGGTGGCAATGGGTGTGATAACACACTTGTTCCAATGTGTATCAGTGCATCAGGTCAAGAAACTACCAATACTGGTAATCTTCTTGGAGAAACACACTTGGAGTTCATGGCTACCAATTAAAGAGCATTCAAATGCATATTTTTCAGCTCCTAAGAAAGGAAGGAAGACAGCAGGACTCTTCTTTAAGTGGTTTAAAGATGTTTTCATGCCTCAGGTGAAAGAAAAAGTACTTCCTATTCTTGAAAGCTCTCATTTATTCTTGGCACTTGTGCAACTTGCTTCAGAAAATTTTTTTACTATCCTCAAGTTGCATGCCCACACATCCCATGTTCTTTGGAGCTTTCTGGAGCTGGTCCTTCACTCTACCATCATTCTAAATTTGCTACATCATCAACCTGTACAAGAAGCACACTGGGCCTTGCAACTGATCAAAGGTTTGCTTTTTCAACTCCCTCTGATACTAATTGAAATTATTTTTTTTAAATTTTTTCAACTAAAAATAAAAATACTTATTTTCCCTGATATCAATTGAAACTGTAATTTTTCCCCCATTTATTTTGAGGTATGGTGTTACCTTTTTTGTATTTACAGTAAAAACCTGAAAGAAATACAATTATCAGATACCCCTTCTATGTACAGGGGTAAGACTGATACTGTCAAAATCACCTCATGGTAAGAAGAAAACCTGTGATCAACTGTGGTACATGAAAACTATTGACAAGAGTTTTTGTTTGGCATATTCCTGTATGTAGAAGTGTTCTCTATCATGTCTTAAGGTGACATAATTTTTATCTCCATAAGCATAGAATTTACCTGAGGGTGTCAGATTTACCATAGACTAAGAGGGTAAGTTTGACCTCCCTGAGATGGGTTACTTTGGTGCAGTAACTCACAGAAACAACTAAACTTGCAAACTTTTTGGGTTGTAATTCAATCCTTATTTTGCTGGACAATGCAATTTAAGGTAAGGTAAAGAATATTACTAGCATGACCAGGAGCAATCTCAAATAGTTTTTATTGCACCAGCAACTACAAAATAATTTTGGGACCAAATTAAGCTGAAAATTTTTTATAAGGGAACAGACTTACCCAAGTTTACCCTAGTTTTAGTCTATATTCAGGCAATAGGTAGAGGAAGTAGGGCTTTTGGTAAATTTGGGGCAGCTTACATTACTGAAAAAAATGAGGTGAACACACCACTCAATCTTTTTTTATACTCTATCCAAATATAATTATAATTTTACTCAAGAATTCCTTTTTAAGCCCTTTATGGACCCTCAAAGATAATACTTTTTCTTTCAATTTTGGCTATATAACAGGGTTTAAAACAATAGGCCTGATTCTTACTTCATCATATGCAGAATAGTTATGACTAATACATTTCAAATACAGATCCACCATACCTTACCCCCCCCCCCCATGTGCAGATATGGGTAAATTTGCAGTTGGCTATATAATTTAGCTGGGATGAAAGTGAAACTGTCATTTGATGTGCTTTTTCATGCTCTTTCATAATTAAATAATCACTTCTGGGTCTAATTACATCTTGAGCCCTTAAAGAGACCCTGAAGGTATTTTAAGTGAATTACGGAAGAGCATAAAAAAGGCATCAAATGAATTTTTCACTTTCATCTTAGCTAAATTATATAGCCAACAACAGATTTTCATGTATGTAGCCTGAATTTTGTAATTCCTAGGCTAAGTGGTTGGCTTTATGTCTTGGCTACCTGAGTAGCCCATTAATATAAACCTTACTCAAGGAATCCTGCTCCAAAACAATTCTACCAAATTCTTAAGCCAAGAAGATTGGTAGGCTATTTGAAGTGCCAAACTAGCCTGTAACAACCTTATTATAAATGTACCTTGTTGTTGATTACTATATCTATACGTTAGACTAGCCTATTAAAGGAATACAAGACCTAGGCTACCTTTCTTCTTTGACAATGGTATATCAAAGTTTTGTTAAAGATATAAAATTTCCCGCCAAAAGTTAAGTCTTTTCGTCTATCAAACAATTTGTGCTAAGGAACTGCAGCTAAGGAGTGACTCAGCCCAACAATAGCCAAAACTCTAAGAAACAGAATTTTGACGACAATGGATGGGTCAAAAGATTTGCCTTTTAATGCTGATTCCAAATCAACAAAATTTTTCGTTTAGTGTCACCATTCAAAAGCAATGAGCCTGAGAAAATTTGCCTACTTATCGAAAAAGCAGGGAAGATCCACAAAAAGCCAAGCGATGTTAATGGAAATCACTTCATCAGCTTCAGCTTATCAGAGAACCCTACAGTGAATGTTTCAACAACTATGCCTTTGGGAATGATATGACCCCCTTTGTCCCCAGGGAAAAGGATGTAAGCTGCGCAATTGCCCATTGTTTACAAACAGTATTTGTTATCGGAAAATATATGGAATTTATCTTTTTCCCAGGGAAAGGGAAGGGGATTCCCAGAGGCGCCATTTGGAGGGGGGGTGGATCAGGGGTGGGCAAATGCCCACCCCAGATTTTCCAGGGGGGCCAAGCTTCCACCACAAAGGGCCCTTTGCCGGCCATAATAATCCATTATGCCCAACATAATCCATTCTGTTCAATTGATTTGAAAATACTGCACGCCTATTAACCAAAGAGCGTAATTACTTGACGAACCTTAGGGTAATTACGCTATTTGCTATTAATTATTGTAAACTTTGAAAGTAGGTAAGATATATAATAAAATTCTCGTGTTCTGTCAAATGCCCATTTCCTAGATGATTACGCGGCACGAAGTGAGTCGGGGGGGGGGGGGGGCAAGATGGAGTTTATGCCCACCCCAAGATTTGGTACAAATGGTGCCTCTGGGGATTCCTTGGAAAGATTTGAGAAACAGTCAGAAATACAAAAAGAAAGCAGGTTCTTTCAACTAAATATAAGGATCAATATTAAAAATCAAAAGGGACAGAAATATTTAAATGTGCGAGGGGCTGCCCTTTTTAATTTCTAACAGACAAAATAAAACTTTCAATATATGTATTTCAACTTTGCACAGCCTAACGATTTGATACGATCTATTGATCAAAATTATCGTATAGAATATCCAAAATTATTTGGATAGAATTTAACCAAAATTTGCAAATAGCCGCGATATTCAGACATTTGGCTGAAAAATCGTATTCGCATGCGAATAATCGTATATGTGGGAACCCTGGGAAATTTTTACTTTTTTGTACATTTCTTTAAAAAAGACTATTCAAACACAAGTGTCGTTGAATTTAAATGAATAGTATTTCTGAAAAAAAACTTTAAAAGATTGGGGTAAAGAGTAAAGGTTGCGGTGGTAGCAACACCCCTCATATACGGAATAATTTCTGTTACTTTTAAATTTTAACGTTACTCCTTACTTCCTGCTGAAAAACTTTTTTTTATTAAATCCATGGCAAAGTGCTTTGTTTCTTCTGATACTTATTCTTTCTAAATGATTTTTAGAATCATTTCCAACTAAAATTACAATCGAATAACCATATGCGAAACTACTTGGTGCACCAAATGGTGTTTATTTACGTTAAAAAAAACTTTTATAAGGATAATAAGTATATAGTCGTGCTGCACTAATAGTCTTACGTCTCAGCAGTTCGTTGATATAATGTTTATTTGCACTTTTTTGCAAAATGGCTGGGTTTACCACATTTTTAAAAACATCTCTCTTCACTTTCAATGACAATCATGAATATTGGGAATCTTAAAATCGGGTAATTTGAACATGGTGTATTATATTAATATTTCCAAATACCAATTTGCTTCCTCGTCAAAAATGTCAAAAATACTTTATGATACTCAGATGTACCCAAGTCTAACTCACACGATTGCTTCGCTAGACTATAATATAGAAAAAAGATTTCACATAAAAGTAAAGAGTAACGTTAAAACCCAAAATGAACTGAAAATATTCCGTATATGAAGAGGCTATATGTTGCTCAACTCCTCGCTAAAGTTTTATAAACTTAAAAACTCTATATTCCAATTGAACGGATCATGTGCTCCATCAGTGTTTTTTGAAAGGTTGGAACGAAAAGTCAAATTTCATCGTAAAAAAGCGAATGATTGAAGAGGGGGTGGTCCCATCGTATCAGGAATAGCTTTTGTTTTCAGTTCTATTGTCACTCGTTACTTTCGCATAAACAAACTTTTTTTTTTCTAATTCCTTGTATAATATCCTAAATATTAAATACAGATGACTCTAGGACAACTGATAGAAATTTCAGAAGGGAATACAATTTAAACTCTGTTTTCCACTATAAGCATTTCAGGGATCGGTTTCCTTTTATCTTTCTACACTTTAGCCAATAACAATTAATTAATGATTTGTAAGTATTTGTAATGTCATCTAGCGGTGTATCTCGACCTGGAACATATTTATCTTCTGGCTGCCGTAGCACTATTAGTACGTAGATGGTGTTGTAATTATTTTTTCAAAATTTTGAATTTAATTTTGTATCCGAGGTGGCTTTTGAATATTCACGATTTGGGTAATCGACTAATTTACTTTCTTTATTAAATGTTCCATAGATGGATTTACAAAATTTCTTTAGCTAGTAAAGTGTACATCCTAGCTTTATGTTGTATTTACTGTATTTTAGACCCTAGATCCCAACTTCATGTAGCCTAGGCCTAACGTCTCACTCTTTGTATAGGCATTAAAGGTGTCAAAAAGTGATCTGTATGCCTTTGGTCAAACTTTTGGGAGTTTAAAAGACTTTCGAGGCTTGCTGGTGGCTTTTTTCATAAAAATTCTGCTGCTTAGAGAACATTAGGCTACTTGGATCATATTTTTGCTTTATTTGTTGCTGAGTCAGTTTGATCTATAGAATTACTTAAAACAATAAAGATCACCTACAGAAAAGAAATCAGATAGTAAAAAAGAGAACTATCATTTCTTCCTCTTTTCAAAGAGGCTATAATCATCACTGGCATTAGCCTATGATTCTATTTACCCCTCAGCTCCTAGTCAACACAGATAGGCCTACAGGATAAGATCCCAGTACTCAGACAGTACCTGATATTGGGCAAGTATCCTGACTAAACTGTATCTCTCTAAATATGTGAAACAGAATCTTAATCTTGAACATGATTATGTATAGCCTATAGGTATAGATAGGCCTAGTTAAGATTGGCTGATAGGCTAGTTAGGAACAGGTCAGGATAGTTGGAATTGGATGAGTAAAACTGAGAAAACTCTGTTTTCATCATTTAAATTTAGGCAAAAGTTACCCCTACATTCCAATCTATTTAAATAGCCTATGTTGAATATTGAATTTGTCTGTGACTTAGATTTGTTTACCTTAAAATACCTTAAATTGTATTTACCAGTGAGATAAGGTGGTAGATCCTCCTGTAGGTTCTATGTATAACTATGGTATAACTTTAAGATTATCTACCTTTCCTTAAAATACCTTAGATTACATTTTTCAGCAATGAGGTGAGGGTGATCCTCCTATAGAATGTCTAAAGTGAGAGTGATCCTCCTACTTTCTTTGTGCAGAGTCAGTGACATTCCAGCCAAATCTCTACTCCATCTCTACACAGTCATCATCCACTGACATGGATGCCTTGAACAGCAAAGAAGTTTTATTGTTCACTGTTTTGTTAGTAAACTTGAGTGTCCCCTGGTGATTTTTGACTCAGCTGGAGAGAAAATGGAATTTCCTGCATCAGCATCCAAAAGTTTCCTCCTCATTATTATATTCCATTCATTTCCTATAGGTGAAAGTTGGCAGACTCAGCTTCTTTATGCATTCCTCATGTTGCAGGTGTTTGAAGTTGCTTAGGAGCTTAGCAGCTCTCCTTTGGACCCTCTCCAGTGCATGTTTTTCTGTTTTATAGTAGGGGTGAACAACTACTGACCTGAATTAAAGTTTTGGATGTACTAATGCTATTTACAGCTTCTTATAGTTTAAAATTTTTTAGTGCTGATGGTTATTTTTATCAGTCCAAATGCCATGGTGGCTCATGGAACTTGGTGCTGAATGCTTCCATGGAACTTTAATGCACTATCTATAACACCAAGGTCAAGTTCAAGTTCCTTAATATCCACTAAATTAAAGAAAAAAAGTGTGGTTCATACACTTAACAATAAAAGGAAATATCATAATCTCCAAACATCAGAATAAAAAGGTGATCCTTCATCTCTCCACATGGTGACAAAAAAATCCAATAAAGCCAAAACAAAAACAAAATGAGAAGCCTCCACCCCAAAATCCAAATAAAATTAATTCATTCCAAATGAGGTCAGCTCTTCTTTCACATTCAAGGATAGTACTTTGACCTGTGCTGGGCAGCATGACATGTTTGTGGTAAGGGTCTCCTTGTCCAAGATAGGAGAGTATTTTCCAAGCTTAGGCACAAGTTTTAAATGTGTGTCCAAAATTAGACTTTACTATTAATTATCAGTGCATTTAAAATAGTGAGCATTGTTTATGGCTAAATTCAAGCTAATAATATTCTTATTAAGAAAGTTTAGGAAAATCTAATTGTGAAACCATTGGATTTCTGGGTGGTATAATAGAGATTTAACAGTGATTTGACAACTGAAAGGGTTATTAGATATTCAACTATAGAGTATCTTACTCTAGGCCTAGTCTAAATGCAAAATGTTGCTTTATTTTGTATATTTGCCATTATCATTTATGACTATTTCTTATCAGCAGTTGTTTCATAGCACTAAATAAAGCAAATTTGAGAAAGAATCAGCAAACTCTAGTATATAGCCATCAGTATCTGGTCCCATTGGGACTGATAAGGAATAATGCAGCAAGCCTAGACCCACACCTAGAAATGCACTTTGAGAGCTAAGCCACTGCCAGCACTGGCTGTTTTCCACAGGATTTGTCATTATCACCAACAAGATACAAGTGTACAGAATACCTCATTCACTCCAGAAATAAAATTATTGTGTTTCTGGCCTTGGATTAAGATTTGCACAGATTTCATTTCACTTCCCTTGATTTATCTTATTTCTTTTAATTAAGGGTCTAATCTAAAAAATGAGTCAGTAAAATTGCAGCTCTTGCACCAATGTTTAATTTTTTACTCTAAAATTTTAGACATTGTAATTTTTCCATCTTGGAAAGTGACTGGATTAGGTGAGACCTTAAACCTATACTAAATCCTCATTTATAAGTTTTAAAGAATTTTGAATAGTATATTTAAATTTGGGTAAAAATTACCATTTTTTAAGTCTTAAAAAGAGCAAAGAAACAAACTAAAAAAAAATACCTTTGTAGTGCATAATTGAGGTTGTTCATTGATTCCCAAAGGTTTCATTTGTCTAACTCAACTATTTTCTAAGATAGAAAAAAGCCCCTCATCAACTACTAACAGAACTGTAGTAAGACAAGGGCTTTTTGGAAAAAATAAAGTTGGAACAGTTGGCTCATGGTAATTTGTTCTGCAGGGCATTTTCATCAAGAGTAAGTTGCTAGGCTGCATAGAATATGTGAAAAAATATCTACTGTTTGGTTTTTCAAAGGCCTTAGTATACCCAATTATTTGGTTTGGGATAGGGGTCAGTGGTGTGACTGCAAGCTCATCCAGAGTCACCCAGCTCTAAATGGGTACCTGAAGAAATCTGGGGAAGGTAAAACAGGAAGGGTGTATGAAAGCACAAGATGGTTGGCCCCCAGCCCCCAATTGCATTTCCTGGCTGGAGGGCCAAGAAACAAAGATCAGCACAACCAATAGGTACTGCGAAGTTCAATGCTATATTCTTTACATTTACCTTAACTCTCAATAATCATCCTCAATTTACTTTACTGATAGGCCCAAGTTAAGCTTTATAGTGGTTAAAATTGCAACATAGAGGCTTTTTGTCTGCTCCAAAGTTGTTAGGTTAGTTGAGTGAAATTTTTAGAAATAGATCTTTCTACTAAGACCATACATATATTAACTTCTGATAGAATACAGACAGCATGTGTTTTACAAGCTGATAGAACTCTTTGTTTTGATAAATATACAGACTGATGCAGTGGC
This sequence comes from Artemia franciscana, assembly GCF_032884065.1. NCBI lineage: Eukaryota > Metazoa > Arthropoda > Branchiopoda > Anostraca > Artemiidae > Artemia > Artemia franciscana. The sequence continues at coordinate 48,293,070 of NC_088875.1, forward strand.
ATCAATTCACAAAATTTAGGGGTGGGTGAGGGCAAAATTTATTTTCAGTGTCTAGAGGAGGGGGGGGGGTATCATTTTCAGATTTTTCCAAAGAAAATAAAAAATATTTCTTCAATTAAAATACCTCCCCCCCCCCAAAAAAAAGAAGGTTTTATCAATAAAATCAATCCAACAAAGGTATTTTTCAAAATGTAAGGGAGGAGGCAGAAAATTTTTGTGGCACAGCCCCTGTCCTGCAGGTGAATCCACTGGACTGACGATGATCCTTGTATGACTAATTTTAACAAAGTGCCCACTTTGTTAACACATGAAGCCTTTGATTTTCATGGGCTATTAACCCAGTTTAAAGCCTTTATCACTGGGCCTACATTTCTGATTTGTCATAAGAGGTATATTTTTTGAACCTATCAATGAATTTTATTAAAATTGCCTTGTTAAAATGATGTATAGGGTTGCATTGATTCTACAAGCACATGAGACATTGAAGGCACTAGAGGTCAAATTTTGTAACCAAGTTAACCCTTTTCTAGCTTTCTATGGCTTTACACCCCATATAGTGACCTTGAAGCAAGAATATAATGATAATGCACAGGAGACTAGCAACTCTTTGTTACGTCAATGCAAATGTGTTGACTACAAGTTGTTCCTCAAGGAATTTAAAGGCATGCCAAAGAGACTGGTGTGAGTGCTTGATTCCTGTCATGAAAAGCCACACCTCCACTTAACACTATTAAGCCTTTCCTCTAATATTAACAGGGATGTAATCATTGCAAATATGAGGTGAGAGATTTGATCATGGAATAATCACTTCCTGATCTTCTTCCACTTTCAACTGCAACCTGTCAGGGGCTCCTGAAAATAGCAAGACATACTTTCAAACACATTCACATAGTAAATATCCTTAAATGCCCAAAGAAGAACAAAAATTTTCAAATATAGAGCAATGGAAAATAAAGCTATGAGTTTTTAAGACTGAAGCGCACATGACCCTCACCTGTCTCCTATAAAATTCATGAAAAAGGGCCCTTTTGACAAAGACTAATGCAGGTCCTATCAAACATCTTGACCCTGTATACTTCCCTCAGTTTTATGTAATGCAATTGCTGGCACTTATGAAAGCATCTGTAAATATTTTTCTGTGTTTGGGCTAAAATGAATTTGGTGTGTAGGTGCTAAAATGTTCTTTCTATTTAGGTTTAGCAACAAAGTGAACCTGAATTGATATGGATACAACATCAGCAGGAATTTTGAGTAAAGAAAATAAAATTGAGGATGCTTTGCCCTCAGAGAAGAATGAAAGTGTTGGATCCACTTTTCTAGCAAATTTACTTTTAAAAGATCATCAAAATTCTACTTCTCAAGGTAGTATTTTCTAACCTTGTTTTTCCTTCTTTTTTCTTCTCTTTTGAAGAGCTTAGTAAAATAATGTCTCCTGAAACAGAAAATCTACAACGTAGGTTTTATTTTCGGCAATGGTTTTTGACTCTTTATTTTTGCTTATCTTATTTTATAAACATTTGTTGTCTTTTTTTTATTGTAGTTTTACTCAAAACAATTGTATTTAAGTGAGGGAGATAGATTTTGCTTTATGCTTATATAATCTCCAGGCTGAACCTCATGTATGAAATGCATAGTCAAACCTATAAATTTGTGGTGAGAACTTTCTCCCTCAAGAGTAACCCAGAGGACCTCCCTCCCACAAGACTTGAAATTTTTGGCCCAAAATATACCTCTTGGTGGCTGTAGACTAAGGTTGAAAAAAAAAACCACAAAATCAAAATTGTATTTCACCTGTTCTTTATTTTCTAACTTGAAGAAAGTTTTTTTTCTTAGAACCATTTTTATGTCCATAAGTACATTCAAGCATCCTTGAAACACATAACTCACTAGCACAATTTTGTTACATTTTTTTTTCAATGCAAATATGTACTTTGCACGGGTGCAGTATATTTTCAGTAGATTAGTGGTTACAGCTGCTCTTAAAATCAGAGGTAACACTCGAGTATGGCCTGTAGTGAAGAGCCTTAAGCCATCAGCATATTGTTTGTTTATTATTTACTTTTTCACAAGGCAATTTGGTGAAAATTATTTGAGGGTCAACCTTCTCCCTCCTTTTCCTTTCTTTTGCTACCCAGCCATACATAGCATTCAAATACACCCAATAAACATTTTTGATAGTTGTTTTGTTAAAAATAGTTGAAAAGGTCCAGTAAATATACCTCCAAAGATAACAAGACTCTCATAGGTCCTGGGACATAAGCTGGAAATAATGCAAATTGGCCATTGCTTAGTCATATGTTGTAATGGAAAAAGGGGGCTTGTTTGATGTTGGGTGTGTTCTTAGCTTGAAACTTTCAGTGGTCACTCTCTGGATCAAAAAGATTGAATGTTCGTGAAACTTACAGCTGCAAGTCCCTAGATCAAGGATAGTTTAATGTACAAAATAAATTCAAGGGCACAACCCCCCCCCCCAAAAAAAAGTTCTAAAAGAGAGCCAAAAAGATTTTAATTCCTGATCGGCTCTGAACTTGTATCCTGAGTCCTCAGGCTAAGTGGGCCTCAATGCAGAGAGAAATATCAAGAAAAATATTGCCCCCCATAATAAAAAACCGCCCAACAGACGACTTTTTCCCTGGCCACTTCTAATGGAAGGGTGGTTATAAAAACTTGGAAGGGGGCTTATTTAAGGTAGATACTTTGCTCAAAATAGGGAAAAGGTCCAATGGATACGTCTCCAGTGATGACATAACCCCACAGCCCCTAGTCTAAGGGCCATAAAATGCAAATTGCCATTGACATAGTATTTTCATGATGAAAAACAGACACTTGCTTGACATTGGTTGTGCAATTGGCTTGTAGCTTTCAGGGATTGGTCACTAGGCAAAAAGAGTCAATTTTTAGCCTGAAATAGGCCAAAAACCTTTTGTTTCTACGGTTCAAAAGCTACCGCCATAGGGTATGGGCGATGATGCACTTGATGTAAAAAGGAACATTCCAAGGCATGCCCCCCCTCATCATGGGGCTCTAAAAAACGGCCCACAAAATTTTTTTCCTGATTGACTCAAAACTTAAATAGCTGAGTCCCAGGCTAAAATTGGCCCCTCAAGCCCATACAAAAAGAAAATAAAAAAAATGTTTAGGTTTTGGGGGTGGGGGAAGGGTTGGGAGGAGTAGTAAACTTTACTTGTGCTTTTGGTGATTTCTATTTGTTTTAAAGTTGAATTTCCATAGGACTTTATTTCTTCTCTTCCTAGGTTATAATATTGCTCTTTACATAGATTTAACTAAACTTGGCTTTTCGGGAATGCTTTTTCTTAAATTAATAGCCATATGGAAAGAATAATGTATCAGTTGTTTGGGGTGTAAATCTTACTTTGACTGTTGTTATAACTAGCCCAGTAGAAGAAAATAATCATTTGGCTTCTGCACCTTTAGAGGATTTTTTTTTATATATTTAAAAGCACATACTGAAGTTTTTCCAAGTTTTCACCTTGAATTTAAGTTTCTTCCCAAAGTTTGAAGTTATTTTTTAGTTTTTTTTTTGTATAATGGTTGTTTAGTTTTTCCTCTAATTAAATGTCTTCACTCTTTTTTTGCTCTCATTATGATAGAGATTCTTGACTTTCTTCTGTGTTCTCACTTGTATCTTTGCATTCACTATGAAACATATTTTCTGTTGTGAGTGAATTGATAAATTTCTGGTTACACAGGAATAGTGTCAAACTATGTTTGCTATTGAACAGTATAAAAACGTTTGCAAAACATTTGCCAATGCTTCAAAAATTTTATTAACTGTTTGAATTTTCATTTCAAAAGATATTTGAGCTTGTTTTTAAGATTTGACTTTGAACATGTAAAAATATTTATATTCAAGTAAAACTCGAGTTTAAACCCTATTTTAGACCCTTCCCTCCCCTACTACTGGAAAATACATTGATGTCCTTTCTTTATCTTCAATACTTGCATGTCTGTGTTTAGGGCCAGTTTTCGAGAAAAATGGTTAAACATATTGCAACAAGTGTGAGAAAGGAACTTAAGTAAATATGTTTGTCAAACATTTGTAGTATTGCTACTAACCTAACATACCAAACCATTTTTTTTCTAGACCAAAAAATAAAACGATAGAAACATGTAGTACTGATGGTATTTCCAAGATTGCCCCCTTGGAAGACTGGAATTGGAGCTTTCCTTTTCTGGCGTATCAGTTTGTAGCCTAGAGGTGAAGAAGATTTAGACCCTTACTACCTTTCCAAAACGTGAAAAGAGCTTTGGCTGTAAAAAGAGCTTTCATTTGGCTGTACGCGCCCCCAACATCCTTATCTAATAAAAAACTAAACTTATTTTTTGGTAATGTATCTAGTTAGGTCATGAGATAAGTCTGTAGAACGGTTTAAGGTTTAATGCAATACTTGGGGATTTAATTCATTTATGGATGAATATATTACAATAAAAATTGAAGCTTTTCCTTGTAAATTAAGAAATAATAAAATGAAAAGTGTACCAATGATAACATTTAAAAAAAGGATAAAGATCCTCTAGAGCCATTGCTGGCGTATAGGGCGTCGAATCGACGTTTCAGTTGCTGGGTGTTTTTTTACAGGGACAAGTAGCAAGCTTGTCGCCCAATTTGCCCCCTTTAAATCATTGGGCTTCTATGTTGTTTGTTGTTGCCCCCCCTACAATGAATAATTCAGTATGGTACAATGTAGAACAAAGGTCAAATGATCCTTACGTAACTGCCAAAATGACAATCAAAATGAATTGTATAAGTTGTCAGCATGACTTCCAAATATGTGGCCAAAGATTGAGTTCATGCCCACCTGCCATCACTTTGCTTCTCCAAAGGGGTATGGTCATCCCTGGCTGAGAACTTCTGCTTTAAATAATGGTGACAATCACACTGCCTTTCTACACTACCAAGTAAAGGAAGCTTTCAAAAATAGCTATCATTTAGATTCTGTAACGAGTTGTAAGTAAAGAGCCACCCATGCCAGTAGTTGCTAAAACCAGTAGAAGCTAAAACTTTAAAATAAGAAATCTTGATAATAATACATATTGAAAAAAAATATGCTTTTCATGACAATTACAAAAGTGTAAAATTTTCTAAGTTTAAGTTACCCACCATAAGCTATTAGGATAAGAAATAAAACAAATTTAGAATAAGGAAATTGACGAAACCCCCGAAAAATCCCAAAAAAGTGTGTCCAAGAGCCCTGCACAGGAGGTTTACAGTTCTTTTATGCATAGTCACAAACTTTTATATTTTGCTTGAAAAGATTGGTCACAGATGATTGTTCATTTGTATGTTTGTTATTGTTTTTTTTTTCAGAGACGATCCTTTCGGACCAAGAGTCGTAGAATATTGGGATAAGGTTGTTTCGAATGGAAAGTTTCAAAGTTCTAATGTCCCTTTAAAGTAGTAAAGATGTCATGCCACGGAAAAATGCTAGCAAAATAACAATTTAGGCTTGACTTAGGTAATTGATTTGAATAAAAAATTCTGAGATAGCTAAAAGTGTTAGAACCATTGAAGACCTAAGTTCATGGCCTCCCAGTTTGAGGGACCCTACTACTCTTGAACAGTGATTTAAGTTTTGGGTCGCGTGATTCAAAGACTCGAGTTTCAAAGGATTTTGCCAATATTGAATGCATTGAAATCAGAGAGGTTGTATTATTGAGCCCATCCTTTATTTTTTTTTCTAAGGGGCTATTTGACCAATACTAGGAGGAAAATTTCCCATCTCTTGTTGGCAAGATCGATTCAAAATTACCCTTACCAACTGCAAAGTTGTGACTCTGGAAAGTCAATTTAATGGGTGAATAAGTTTTATTTTTCTGAGAAGTGGCGGCTGAGAGACATTCAGCTACGGTATGTTACTTGTCACTGTAAATATCACTTCTTTTTTTGCAATCATCATCATCATCAAAACTGGTTTTCCACGAATGGGGTGCAAAAAGGTCACAAGGAAAGACTCCTGGGAGGGGGTAAAGAGTGAAGCTTAGAATAGACTAAGGTGAAGAAGTAGCGTGCACTGTTGCTTTGGCCCAAGGCGACTTGGTGCTGAACAGTAGTGATATTATCATCAGCCCTCTTCGCCATTAAGGTCATTGCTATCGACAAAGTGTTCTTACTAAATCACCGCCATTATCTATTTTTCAGAGCTATTGTTAATCAAAGCTATTGCCATCATCGAGGCCAATTATCTCGGTTGCTAATGTGAATATTTATCATGTTTGTCGTGTTCTACATCACTATTGATGGGATCATTATCATTCAGCTATGCTACCTCTAAATGTATAAGGAGAAAAATGTCACTTCTTTTTTTGCAATCATCATTATCATAAAAACTGGTTTTCCACGAGTGGGATGCAAAAAGGTCACAAGAAAGGACTTAAAGGAAGTTAGAAATTCCTGGGAGGGGGTAAAGAGTGAAGCTTAGAATAGATTAAGGTGAAGAAGCAGTGTGCGCTGTTGTTTTGGTCCAATGCGACTTTATGCTGAACGGTGGTGATGCTATCATCTACCTCTTCGCCATTGAGGTCATTGTTATCGATAGAGCGTTCTTACTAAATCACCGCCGCTAACTATTATTCAGAGCTATTGGTAATTAAAGCTAGTGTCATCATCGAGGCCAATTATCTCGGTTCCTAATATCAATATTTATCATATTTGTCGTGTTCTACATCACAATCGATGGGATCATTATCAATGTTGTCATCACCTAACCCATAAAACGTTGTTACACAGCTTGCACCACCCTGCACCTTTATCTTGCACCACCCTGCTGCACTGCAAAGTTTTGAGAACCATTATCTCAGTTAGAAAGGTCCTAACTTAAGACCTTCAAGGTCAAAGGGATTACCTGATCCTTTCTAATTCTAATAAAAATCATGGGCTCTTTAGTCAAAACTATTTAACCCTTACCCTAGTCGCAAAAATAGAAACGTTCCTTCTTCCTTCAAATTTTCTCCCTTGACGAAACTTCTTAATATTTCATTTTTCTATGGTACTTTCTGGCAGAAGGTACCATAGCTTTTCAAAAGGCAATGCTGTGTTGTCTTGTTGCTTTTCTAGATTATGAAGGTTGCTTTTTTATGATTTATAGTTTGATTTTTGAGCAAAGCATGAAATACCGCTAGTCTCTCGACTTTTCCCTTCTGCTTTGATTTGGAAATTTGTAAAGCTTTGGATTCTTTAACCCCACATGATTCTTTCGCTGATGTTATCACATTGTTGTGTTGGAACGCATTATCTTGGTTCATAGGCTTGCCCTATGAAACCATAGAATTGCCCTATGCTAAATCAATAGTCATTTAGATTGCTATGTCCGATATTAAGATATTTTTCTTTGCAGAAATTTATATTTTTTTTAGCATTGCACTAATCTCAAAAATTTATTTCTAGATTGATTTTGAGGATGCTATATTATTAATTAACTCAGGCTAATGTCTTTTACTGCCTTATTATATGGATGTTAAATTTATTTCCTATCCTTAAACTCAAAGATCTATTAAGAGGGCAGTGCTGTTATTTCGAAGTTAAAGGGAGCAAAAACTAGGATGAATCAAGTGGCAGGATATACCACCAGCAGCCACTTTGTCATCAATCAATATTGCGTTTTAACTAGAAGGATGTCGCATGGTTCAAAGTTCGTATTGGATGGTACTGTGGAAGGGATTATCAATCCTCTTAAAGGCCTGTCGGTTCAAGCATCCCTGTTAGAACTTTAGAACTTTTTTGGTGAAATAACAGCTATACAAATATCGTCTTTGTAGATGTCCCCTATAAAATATACTTACGGGTTTTTTGGAGATAAGGTGATGGTAAAATTTGCCGATCTTTAGAAATTTCGTTCATAGGAGATTTCCAGAGAAAAAGGTCATAACTTTGTTGTCTCATGGGCGAAAAATAACGTTGCTCTCACCTCTAAAGTTTGTATCTGACATTTTCACGTGGCTAAGATGTTTGCCAAAAATTTGTTGCTAAGCTGTTCTAGATCAGAAGGGTCAGGACAGGATCAGAAGAGGGATGTAGATCAGAGGCATCAAAGTGTGGTTGAAAATACATAACTTTGCTCAGGCATGACAGTGAGGATAAACTATAATTATTATAGTTATTATAAATGTAGCTATGATAAAGTTACAATAGTTGTATTAGATTTAGTGTTTTAATTTAATTAAGGTGTCTTAAGGAAGGAGTAGAGTGTTAAGCGAGTAGAAGCAGGGTATATGATGTTGTAGTTGTGTTTTTTTAAACCCCTTCTTGGTTATCCCTCCTCCATGTCATGCTGTGGCATTTGGAGGAGATGTGTTTATGTTATGTTTTTTGTTAAAAATTGCTACTAATAACTCACCGCAACACCAAGCCGCCTGAGGCCAACACAGCTACGCACGCTCCTCCTCCAACCCAATCTATTCAAAGCATCCCTCTTTACACCCTCCCAGGAAGTTCCCATAATAATTGATATTAAGTAATAATTATATATTAAGTAATAATTGATGTTAAGCAATAATTGATATTAAATAAAATGTAGTTATTATAAAGTATCGTATATTTATCATAAAGTTATAATAAAAGTAATAGCAATTATAGTAATAATTATCATAAATTTTCCAGGTCATATTCAAAAAGACATAAACCCGTTTGTAACTCCAGATAAATACATTGATAGACTACGTTTTGGCAATTTCCAAAGATCACCCTTCATAACCCCTCCAAATGGAAGTCGAAATAACAGCAGTAAGACAGGTTCCTCATCTTCTTTTTCTGGATCTGGTCGCAACCCATTTGAAGTGGATACTCACCATCTAACTATGTCTTCGTTTAGTCCATCGGTTTTCGCTCAAGTTGTCAGCCCGTCAGTGTCTGAGGTACGTTACAAGGTTAACACATTTCAAGAGATTAACACTGAGAAGAGAGAAAAACTGAGAATTTTGTTGACAGTAAAAAAAAAGTAAAACAACAATAAACAAACAGTGTCATCTAGCTTTACCTGGCGATATAATGACTCTAATTCATAAAACCTACATATAATATTTGTAGTGCTTATTTTAGTTATCTCTTTTTTTGATTGAATTAGAAAAAAATTATTTTTCTAAATGACAGTAAATAACACTAAAACATAAACATATGTTTGCCGGACTTCATGCCGTACCTGCACGAAGTGGTTCCATTTCTGTCACTATCTGTCACCTACGAAAAAGAAGCTACTGAAAAATGATTGGGGAAGTGGCTTTGTCATCGATTCAAAGAAGTAACTAACACACCAAAAGCCGCGACAGTCGGAACTCGGAACAGCCAAAGGCAGCACAATCAAGGCTCCATTACTGTATCTACTGCTCCAACGTAGTCTTTAGACAACAATAAACCCTCGGTCATCGGTGAAAGTCCTTTGATTCATGAAACCCCTACCATACAATCGCGTAGCGAATCTTCTTCTTCTTATTCAGCAGACGGGCTTTTCAGTCGATACTATTTAGCCCTTTTCCTTTTGGCTCACTCTGTGAAATCGACAGAGCTATGGAGCTGGTTTGTCTTATATGATTTGTATCTGCTCAGATTTCTTGAAGTATATCTTTTGATACCAGCAGTTGAATTATAAGAGAGTATATATTGATCTCTGTGCTCTGCGAGAGAGTATGGTCAGCAAGACTCTTGGCTGTTAGTGGAATTTTGTGGTGTTTGAAGCATTCTAACATTTTACATCGCAGGGTATACTGTGCAGACGTCAGCATATTACATTCAAATAGGCAGTGATCTATTGTTTCATTCTTAAGATTACATGACCTGCAAAGGGGGGACGAGGGAACTTCGCCACTTGTGTTAGGGATCTGATAAGAAAATGCCTGAAAATTTAGCCCATTTGAACCTGACCGGATTCTATGATAAATCTTGGAAAGGTGCTTACTTGGGAAAGGTGATAGGGTAGGATTCTTATTATTTATCAGTACCTCTGTAAGTCTCCAGCGGTAAATATCTCTAATGGGGATTGGTCTCCCACTTGGCTGGTCAATATTCAAAGGATTTTTTGCTATTTCATCTGCCTTATGGTTACCTATTATACCCGAGTGGCTTGGAATATACTGTTGAGTTAAAATACCTTTTGAAGCAAAAATATCAATAATCCTAAGACAAAGAAATGTGTCAATATCCATCTTATTTTGAGAAGCTGACGAAAGAAGCTCAAGGCTTGACAAAGAGTCAGAATATATTATAATATTTTTAATATTAACGTTCATATATTCATTAACCATGAGGAAATCTAATGCCACGATTATGGCATTTAGCTCGGCAGACATTACAGATGAATTATCTTGTAATCTCTCTCCTAAAGCGATATTATGGGTTGGGAAGAATGCTCCGCTTGCCACTTTCTCATTCATTTTGGACCCATCTACAAAAATTTGGAAATGGTTTTTATAAGCAACATTATTTATCTTGGCAAATTTTTTCTGAATGAAGGAAATGGGGGTAAGTTCTTTGATCCACTTTGAGAAGTCAGTCCTTATTATGGGGGTTGACCAACTCCAAGGGGGGGTTTGGGGGAATGTGGGTGCAATAGATTTTACTGGGACTGGGAACTTCTTCTGGATATTTGCATATTTATTTGCAACGCCTCTAAACATAGATGGATTTCTTAACCAGTTATGCAGGGTATGAGAATCATTGGCCTCAATTTTCGTAAGGTACTTAATTAGTAGAGATCTTCTTCTTTCATTTATTGGTGATAGTCCACTCTCAGTAAGCAGAAACTTAGTTTTTGTTGGTTTCCTAAGACCAAATATAAGACGAATTATATCATTTTGCGTCGTTTCGATTTTTTGCATGTGGGTCTTAGCACAAGCACCATATACTATGAGGCCATAATCAATATGGGGTCTTATATATGATTTATAAAACTGGAGTAGTGTTTTCTCATTACAGCCCCAAGGTGTGGCTAGTAGCCTTTTAATTATTCTTATTTTTCTATAGCACTTTTTTATTGTATTTGTAATGTGGAGGTGGAAATTTAGTTTTTGGTCAAGTATGAGCCCTAGATAATTAATTTGATTGTCCTCTGGGATAAGTATTCCATTTAATGTTAGCCTAGCATCATAATGATTTCGCTTATGGCGGAATTGGATAATTTTTGACTTTGTGGGTGCAGTAGGTAAAATGGACTTTTGGGAGAACTTTTCAAATTGGAAAAGTGCATTTTGCAACTTTGAATGAGCAATCTCGAAGGTATTGCCAGTTGCCCATAATACCAGATCGTCAGCGTACTGTAGATTGGTATGTGGGAGGTTCATGTCCCACAGAAATAGTGAAAATAGGAGGCAGCTCAGGACCGCACCCTGTGGAAGGCCTTTGGTTATTGAAGTTTTGGGTGAAGAGGCTGAACCTACACAAACAATGAAACTTCGTTTTTCAATAAAGGATTTTATGAAGGATATAAGTTTGGGGGGTAGTCCAAGGTTTGTAAGTTTAACTAAGAGAATCTGGTGGTCAACATTATCATAAGCTCCTTCAAAATCTAGGAAAGCAGCAGTTAAGACATTATTTTTTGATAGGGATTCATTTATTGCATTTGTTAACACTATGAAAGCATCTGTTGATGAGTGGTGTTTCCTGAAGCCAGTTTGAGTATGAGGTATCAGATTATTCTTCTCAACAAACCATAGCAGCCGATGGTAAATCATTTTCTCCATTAATTTTCCCAGCACTGGGGTAATCATTATGGGTCTATATGACTGAGGGTCATGTTTAGGTTTGTTTTTCTTTAAAATTGGTATGAGAGATGAACATTTCCAGTTATTAGGGAATGTGGATGTAGCCCATGCATGGTTATAGCAATTTAGGAGCTCCTGTTTGTACAAAGGGGTAAGATTCTTTAACCATATAGGGTGTATATTATCATAGCTACTTGTAGCATTGGCCTTGATATGCTGTATTGCATTATTCAATTCATGTATTTAGAAGGGATGGTTTATATAATCTGAACCTGGTCGGGGCTGGTAAATAGGATTTGTCATGATTTGTGTGGTGATATTTTTGTTTTTTGATGTTAGCTTTTTTGAGAAAAGGGAGGCAAATAATTTTGTCTTATCAAAGTCATTATCATAGTGGGAATTCTCATGTATTAGTTCATACATAAGAGGGTTGGAGGATGTTTTTTTCCCACAGATTTTGCTTATAAGTCTATGTATTCTTGGCTCAGATGTTTCTCTGGAAAGATTATTTGCAAAATTATTCCAATAATTATATTTAGCATTAGTTATTGTTCTCTTGAGGTTAGCCTCTGCTTGTAATTTACTTAAATATGTGGCAGGGGATGGTTTTCTTAGGTATGCTCTCCTAGTTGCATTTTTTATTCTCCACATAATTTGGCAATCTTTTGTCCACCATGCTTTAGGGGTGTGTTTAGGGATGGTTTTCCTAGGTGAATTTCTTGGGATAGCATGATTAGCTGCATTTGTTAATATTGATGTCATAGCTTCAGCACACGTGTCAGCAGTTACAACTGAGGTATGAGATTTCTGGGTTAAACTTAGGACTTCTTCATTAAGCTTATTTCTAAACATGGTCCAATTTGCTTTGGTGTTGACATATTTAGGGATGTGTGGGAGAATGTTGGCTGGTTCATTTAAAGAGGATACTATTGCAAAATGGTCAGTGCATAGATTCTCAATTCTTAATATAAATTTTATTTAATATATTTATCGAAACAATTTGTAGGTCAATAGTTGAGAATTTGCCACTTTTGGGGTTAAAATATGTATTTAGATTAGGAGGGGTAGCAATTGCTAAATCGGCATTATTTGAAATCAATCTCTCAATAAGCTTACCAGCTTTATTTGCTGGCTTATCCCCCCACAGAAGACTGTGGGCATTAAAATCCCCGCAGATGATTATGTTTTTTAGCATATTAGAATTAGTAATATAAGTGAAAAAATCCATGGCATCTGTAGTCTGGCCATTAGGGTTATAAAGATTTAATATGTATGTTTTTGTATTATTTATCCAGACATTGATACCAATAACATCAACATCATTTGAAAAATCTGGGAAATTAATACCGCAAAATTTAATATTATTATTTAAAATTATAGCTACGCCACCTCCTTTTCTCTGTGAAGACCTATCCTTTCTCAGGATAGTATATCCTGGAAGCTTTGTTTGTTGGTTATTAGTCAAATGGGTTTCTTGAAGGCAAGCAATATCAATGGAATTATTATTCATAAAAGACAAAAGTTCATTTAACTTATTTTCTGAAAGTGATCTTACATTCCACTGAAGTATTGAAATATGCTGCTTTATTGTTTTAATTTTCATTTTGCTGTGTATCAATCTTTAGCTTTGCTAGGAGCAGAGCAAGATCTTTTTTTGCTTGGATATGCATGTGATTTGGTTGGTACAATTTTGCCAATTCGCTTATTTTTTGCTTTTTGTGGTTGTTTTAGGTTCATTGACTGTACTGCATTAGAATTTAGTATAAATAGGCACATGTTAGGTGTTAATTCATTTGGATTTTCATCTGGCTTTTTGTTGATAATTTGATTAATACCCGTTAATACTTCTGATTCATTACTACTTGGGAGAGGTGGCCATTCTGATCTTCTATCATTACTTGTAGAGGCTAGAAGGTTTGTCCAGGGTGAATCTCTCTTATAGGAATGTGAGCTTGGTTGCTTTGAGGAAGGAGTCTTATTGGGGGTGCTTGAAGCTTTTGGTAGAATGGTTGGTCTGTGGGTGAGAGGGTTGGGTGGTTTCATAAAGTTTTTGGTCAAGTGTGATTGAGCTGCATTTGCTTCCATTGCTGCAAAAGGGTAAGGTATGTTTTTTTCTGTTGCTATTTGGAGTGTTAGTGCTCGTTTTTTATATACAGGGCATAAAGTTTTATTAGTAGAATCGTGGGGACCATTGCAGTTGATACATTTTGGCTGATTGTTTTTACAATTTATCATTCCAGTGGGGTGGGAGTTTTTACAAGAATTGCATTCATGTAATGTTTCACTGCATGTGTTTTTTGTGTGTCCTAGTCTTAGACATTTTTGGCATTGGATAGGTTTTGGCTTGTAGGGCTTGTGGGGTTTCCTTTGTCCAAATAGGAATATCTGATCCAGGTTATTATTTTCTTCTCTTAGTGTGAATAAGAAAGACTTGCTTAACTTTTGGCCATTGGCATCTGGTTTACCCAATTGGGTTACATCAGCTACTGAGATTGGGTTACCAGTTCTGTCAGAGAGTCCTTCTTTTAGATCCTGAATAGGAATTTCTGGAGGGATGTTATACACTACTATTTTAGTTGGGTTTTGGTTTGGGGTCCAGAGAACAGATTTTATTGGTATGTTAAGAAGAGATTTTGAATTCTGTAATATATCTGCTGATTTAGAATCTTGAAGGGCTATTAGCAGAGATCCATCACGGTTAGTGTTTAATGAAAACATTGATTTTAACATTTTAAAGATTGCAACCCTCAAGAGAGCTATCTTTTTTATCTCAAATGGGGTATCTGGAGTGATTTTTAAGTAAATTCCAAGGTTTTGTGAGGGGAATGTTGGATCATGGGGAGGGGTATTACTTTTGATTGGTGAAATCTTTTTCCTTTTTTTTGAGTTTCTTGATAGGACCTCTTGAAATTCATTTTCAGTCTCATCCTGTATTGTGACATATGCCCCGACTTCCACCATTGTATTATTCAATGACCCCTCATGTGAGCTTTGAGAAAGTTGACTTGACCAGCCAAGGGGTTGAATGTTTTCAGTGGTACTTGGGGTAGGGTCCGGGGGGATTTTTTTGGGAGGTGTTCTATGCATTGCCTATTGGAATAAGCTTTAATACAAATAAAAAGAAGAAGAGAAAAATTGATATTATAAAACCAGACTGTCTGCCACTCTTTCAAAGGGAGGACTTCACCATCCACAAAAAAAAAACACTACAGTGTTGTCTAGAAGATGGTTTGGTATAAGATTGGTTCAACTGACTGCTGATAAATCTAGGTAAATATCACAAGAACTTTTATTATAAATTTCTTAAAGCGTTGCTGTTGTTGATGTTGTTGCCAAACAAACAAAATAAATCCAAGTGCAGAATCTTGCAGTTATTGCCACACATTTCGCTGTTTCTTCTGTAGTGAGTGGGAGCATGCCTCCTGCCGTGGAATAAACCCGATATTGTCCTCTCGATGAAACTTCATGACCCAAAATCAATCTTGTTTCGATACGAATGTTCATCCTGCTCCAAGCGGAATGTAACCCATCTGCAGCTACAAGTTAGGATAATGGCAGATCGTACGAAAACCGTCAATCCAAATGAACAGGGACGATCAACTCCAAATTCTGGCGATCAAGCACTTTGTTCGCATGTGGCACAAAATGGAGCAGCCGGTCTTGGTGCAAGTATACCCACCGCGGCCTACGCAACCAACCCAATCGAAACACTTCTATTAGCTAAAAAGGAGAAGCAATTGCGGGAAGAAAAGCGACGTAACTTGGTCTTAGTGGGAATTCCTGAGTCTGATAATCTTAATGGAATAGAGTCACAAGTAATCATTGAATTTTGCCGAAAGAATAGCTTAGAAGCCACCTTAGAAATTGATGACTTTATTGAGACTAGGTGACTAGGAAGAACAAGAGAAAATGACAAACCAAGAAAGCTCCGAGATAACGCTTCAACTTTGGCAAAACGAAACAGTATTCTGAAAAACGCCAGAAATTTGCGAAATTCTACAGATCCCCAGACCCGCTGTAAGATCTACATAGGGCCTGATCTTACACGACTCCAGCTACAAACTCAAGCAGAAAGAAAAATCTCAAAAGAATTGAAAATGCCATGCATGAGGGAATAGCAACAGATCAAACACAGCAATAGCAGCAAAGGACCATAGCATCAACTCTTCAAATTAAAAGTCACAAAATATCTACCTCATATCCTAGCAGTTCAAAAACCCTAAGCTTCGACCTTCTAACTATAATGCTTGTTAATGCTCAATCACTCTGCAATAAAATCACTGAACATAGTGTTCGCCTAAAAAGTCAAGAGATCGAATTATGCTGCATCACAGAGACGTGGTCTGCACTCCCATCTGTTGCTAGCGTTCCTGGTTATGAGGTTTACACAAGAAACCGTACTGATAAAGATGACAATATTACTACACACGGCGGTGGAGTTGGTGTCTATATAAAAGCAGACGTTGAACACAACATCTTGAAATTAAATGAACACATGAGTACCTACAAGCTTTTCTGGGTAAAAGTTGAGCCCCAAAAAATGCCACGAGCTTTTTCATCACCTATTTTTGGAATCCTGTACTTTCCGCCACGTGCTGACTACCGTAAAGCCCTAATAAATCACCTCCATACATCCATTGACCAAATCCGACAAACTAATACGAATAGTGGCTTAGTGCTACTAGGCGATTTCAACGATCTCGACAGGCATCTGGATCATTCAATCTCTTGATCTCAAACAGGTGGTAAGAGTACCTACTGCGGAGAAATCAACTATCGATCTGATTTTCACAGATGTGGGAGGGTTTTACCATCCCTCTGAATCAGAGCCTAGTCTAGGCATGAGTACCCATTTTTGATACTTTGGAAACCTAAGGATACGAAGCCAAAAGCTAAGAAAGAGACTATTATATGTCGGCTCTCACAGCAGAAGGAAAAAAAGGGTTTTCTAGATGGTGCATAGACAAAAACTGGGCTCACCTGTATAGAATATCTGATGTCAATCAGATGATCGGACTTTTCAACTCTCACACGACGGGTCACACACGAGATCAAGAAACTTATCAGAAAGCGCAACAGATTGCACAAGTCAGTCTCTGATCATAGGAACGTCTCTGATCATAGGAAACTCTGAAATGACCAATGCCTACCATTCTTTTTGTCCTGAGAAACTTGTAAAACGATGTTCTGCTAACAAACCATGGGTCACAAGCGGGATCAAGAAACTTATCAGAAAGCGTAACAGATTGCACAAGTCAGTTTCTGATCATAGGAACGTTTCCAGAGTCACTGAAGGAGGCGGTTGTTATCCCCGTCCCGAAAGTCACAAACCCCAAATAACTGGGTGATCTGCGACCAATTTCTCTAACTCCATTATTATCAAAAGTTTATGAAACTTTCATAAACAAATGGCTACTACAAGGACTCCAGCGAAATAATAGACCACCGACAATACTGCTTCCAACAGATGTAGTACAAGCCACTACCTTGTAAAAATTTTTGAAACAATGGTAGCCCATCTTGAAACTAATGAAGCATTTGTTTAACTTCTACAAGCAGAAGTCAGGAAGGCTTTTGATATCTCTAGCCATGAGGAAATATTAAAATTCAAGGAAGGTTTTCATCCTTTTTAATCAAGATAGTTGAAAGTTTCCTATTTGAACGAAAACAGAAGACCAAATGCAAAAACAAGCTGTCAAATACGACGACCCTAAGATGTGGTATACCTCAGGGAACTAAGCTAGAACCTACCTTATTCTTGTTACTTTGCAACATGATAGTTACGTGGCACAAAGATCGCGCAAAGTTTGCAGACGACTTAACAATGATAGTACTACAGAAGCAGAATGAAATCCTAGACCTACAGGAAATGGTAACGAGACTGGAGCGAGATTTTTCAGCAAAAAACTCACCATAAATAGAACGAAATCAGAAATAATAAGGATTTCATTTTTAAAGCATACGATACTAGATTTACCTGAAGTGGGTATACCAGTAGTTCAGAAAATGAGAATTTTTAACGGTAGATTGACATCGGACAACTATACAAATCATTTAATTCTCCAAATTATCCCTCTTCTAAGGTCTTCGGCAAAATTACGCCGATTTAATCTAAGCAAAGGTGCAATGTTTACTTACTACAAAACTCACATGAGACTATTCTAGAATATGCCTGTCCATTCTGGCACTCTGGTCTCACAAAAGATCAAACTAACAAACTTGAGGGAATACAAAAGCGTGCATTGCGAGTGATTTTGGGGGATACACTGTTACCTTATGAAGAATGTCTTGTTCTGTCAGGTCTAAAAACGCTTGAAACAAGGAGGCACCAACTTCTAATGGGCTTCGGACATAGCCTTTTCTCATCACAGAAGCATCGCGATATCCTACCACCGAATATTGCACAAAACACACGACACTTAGCTCCGCAACAAGCTACAGCCATACATCCCTGCAGCAACACAGCGATACAGGAAATCTTTCCGACAATATTTCACCACTCATTTTAATTTATAGTTATATATATTGCAATTATTTATTTTGATATTCCACAATAAATTATTTGTCATTGTCATATAAGTTTGCTGCTTTTCGCCCTTGAGCTGATTTCTCTTCCAGATACTTCAAGAACAAACTGTCTAATACATGAGCAATAGCAACAGGATCAATAATATTGTTCACGATGCTTCTAAAATGATATGGCTTATGTATGCCTATTCGCTTCAAATAAAGAAATTTTCAGACCCTATGTTTTTAAAGGCAAACAGTAAGAAAATAACATCTATATACCACTTGGCTATATTTTACTGCAATAAAAAAGGCTTTCAGGAAAGCACTGGTCAAACTTTGGCATGAAGAGTAGGGGACAGCCTCTTCATATACGTTATATGTTTTTGTTCTTTTTAGGTTTTTATCTTGCTATTGATTCTCCTTAGGAAAAAGTATTTTCTTATTTGCTTAATGCTTGAAAGTGACTCAAAGAGCTTCTTTGATGAGTTTTAAACGAATTCCAGGGTAAAAAGTTAATTTAGGTATATTAAACAAGACTGAAATTAAAAAATATTCTCATCAATCTGAAAACAAAAATTCTTCAAGATCTTGTAATATTTCTCCAAATTCTGAGGGAAAAATCACCCTGTTATTTCTCTATGTTATTAGGGGAGCAAATGGTCTTTATCATTTTATAATTCCTCGTATTATATATATATATATATATATATATATATATATATATATATATATATATATATATATATATATATATATATATATATATATATATATATACATATATATATATGGAAGAAATCATAAGAAAAGATTTGGAGTAAATTTGAACTACATTGAAGGGGTTGGGGGGTAAAAGTGAAACTTTAAACTTTGGACAGATTAGGAGGGGGAAGGGGTAAAAGTGAAATTCCAAATAGATCGGGGGGGGGGGGCTTAGCATGCGCATCTGAATTGAAAATGCCCAGCCGGCAACTGTAGTAAGTTGCTAGTAGTAGCAGCAGTAAGTATAAAAATAAACATAGTAGATATGTGAATACAATGTTTATTCTGTAGTTCTGTATAGACGTTAATATCCAAAAAGTAATTTTTATGTAACACTATAATGAGAAACAATAGTTCTAACACTAAGCTGTTACAAAATTATGCTTAGAAGCAACGTTGTAGCAATTTATTGACAGAGTGATTCGAGTCATAGTTAAAAATACACTAAATCTAACCATAGAGAAACTGAAGGATTAATTGCCGAAAATCTTTGGACTCAAAAACTTCCCTTATTTTTACCACTCTTTTGTACTTTTAGACAGGAGGAATGATATTTAAGTTTTCGTTCTTCTTACTTGTTTAAAATGTCCCAGGAGAGATTATAAAAATAATCCGTCTTTTAAAAACATAATTTTTTTTTCTCTCCGAAAATAAGCAGCAATGTGTTGTGAAGTAAATAAAAACCACTAAGGAGTAAATGCTTGTGATAACACTTGATAGATGTAAACCAATTAAATTAAAGCGCACTTATATGGTGAAATTCTAGGAGAGCAGTCTCTTTATTATTATTTTTTTTTATAATAATAGCAAACAAGTACATCTATTCTCTTTTCGCAAGCAAACATTTATTATGCCAAGTTGTCTCCGAAGCATCATTTGTAACTTTTTATGGCTTTGCCCTTTCCAGTGGACATTGATCCATTCGCAATGGACAGTGGGATTTCAGTCAAAGTCTTCAACTCGTCAACGCCCTTCAATATGAGTTCTATATGCCCAGGGACAAGTTGAAATCTTTCAGGACAAGATATGAATATCCCGAAGGCCTTCTTAATAGTGTCGCTGGGCATTTGGTCCAGCGTTATCTGTCTCATATATATTTCAGCTTCATTGATCTTTTCTCTGGTTAGATTCTTAAATGCTGCAAAGTGATTGTACCCTGTAAGAGTTAAAAACGCTCGCAAACTCTCCGGATACTTATTGATGATCTCCTCCAGTCTTACAGGATATTCTGTTTCCATTTTCTTTTTCTATACCTGCCGAAGAAAGCGATATCAGGGGCCAAATTTAAAGCCTTGTTGTTATCCTCTGACAAAATGGCCTAAAAATAAAAAAAAAAGTCTTGAGAATATCCAGTTGAAAGTTTAATCTTATATGGAATTAAAACTATAGTATACCTTAGGTATACGGAAAAACTTATTTTCCAATTTCAGAACGTTTTTAGAACAAGGATTACTTTTCTGAAACTAACTTTTCTGATTACTTTTCTGGAACCTATTTCAGAGAAACAAGTGTGACTTCTAATTCTTTGAAGTTTAGGATTTGTTTACCCATGCTTGAAAACAAATTCTAGTCTATCTAGAAAAAAGTTATCTCGAGAAAAAGCGCTATCAGGAGCTTCCCTCTGGAGGAGGAGGACATGTATTTTTCTCCAGCGGGCCGTTGTCCTCCCCTCTTGTCTGTCCCTGGTAGCATCCACGACTTCAAGTGTGTGAAAGAATAGGATGCGTGATTACTTTTGTAGAAATATTTTCGAAGTTTAAGCTTAATTTCTGTATGCAGAACAGCTTACACAGTATTTGCTCCCCTGTCTGTTTTTTAGGAAAAAAACAGATCACGCCACTGAAAAGTGCCAAGTACTGTTTTCTGCCGCAAAACAGTAACATTTACCACATTAGGGCCAATAAGTAAATTACTGAGATATCTAATTGACACAGAACTACCTAAAACGTTGTTTGCTTTAAGCCTTCCAGTTTCAGTGGCAAAATTGCCATGTGGTGGCGGCACTCTCGTTCTTACACACACAAAAAATGTAATCCGTGAAAAATGAACACTTAATATAGAAATTATTTTAAAGTTTCATTTGACTGAGTTATTTTATTTGCGGCCTCTAGTTACCAAAGGAAAATCACATCTGCAAATATGGTCAATTTAAGATAAATGAGATAAATGATTTAAGGTTGCCTTTTAAGATAAACTGAATCAGACGAGGACATTGTGATAGGGAGGAAGGAAGAGGGAAAAATTCTTTAATCAAATCATTAGCCAGAATTAGTTTTTGGATGTCCACAAAGGTTGATGGAAAGACAGAGTTAATTTCCATGTTGTGAATCTTAAGGTTTCGGAACTGGTCTCTTTGGGTAAAGCTCTTAAAAGAAGATAAAGTTTAGAAACAAACAGAAAATAAGGTTTAGAAACAGAAAATAAGTAAGGGAGACGAACCCTTGCTTATTATACTGGAACAATTGATGGTGGTTATGCCCAAACTTGATTAGAAGTAAAGTTAAAGTCTTACTTATACTTTTCAAGATCCAGGACTAAACCAGTTGTTTTGGGAGGAAAGAGGTTTTAAAATCATTATTTCAACAGAAAAAGAGTTGTCTGTCCCTAACCCAACTTAGTTAGAAGTTAAAACTAATATCTATGTATTAGAGCAGTTTGACCAGTTTGGAGGAGTAAGAAGGAAGAGAACCTTAACTCCTTGTCACCTAAATCTTTGCCGGGAGGCAGAAGGTCTCCGAAACTATCTTTTTCTTTAGATATTCATAATATCTCTGTCTTTAAGTATCTAAGAGAGCATTCATATCCGATAACCTTTGCCAGGAGGTAGAGCCTGAAAATTGATTCTACCTGATAACTTGGAATAAACCCTCCTTTTGATATTATTAAATAAAAAACAAGTTTTTTTTACTACAAGTAAGGAGCGACATTAAAACTTAAGACGAACAGAAATAATTCCGTATATGAAAGGGGTTGTCCCCTCCTCAACACCCCGCTGTTTACGCTAAAGTTTGACTCTTTGTCACAACTCTACTTTTTAAAACAATAAAAAAAAACTTTAGCGTAAAGAGCGAGGTGCTGAGGAGGGAACAACTCCTTTCATATACGGAATTATTTCTGTTCGTTTTAAGTATTAATGTCGCTCCTTACTTGCAGTTAAAAAAACTTGTCTTTTTTATTTAATTTCTGAACGTTTTTGAATTAATGCATGTTTTGATTTTGGCTCACCCCACATGAATAATTAAAACGAAATTTGCATATTATTATTTTTTTTGATAAATGACTTTCTCATAGTTTTGATCGGACGATTTTGATAAAAAAGGGGGTGGAGGAGGAGGTCTAGTTGCCCTCCAATTTTTGGTTACTTAAAAATTGCAATTATTTTTTTAATTTTTTTAAGAACATTTTTGCTCGTAATAAACATACGTACCTTACGAATTAACTTACGTAACGAACTTCTATATTTGTGTATTTTTATCACGTATATGAGGGGGTTCGCCCCCTCGTCAATACCTCGCTCTTTACACTAAAGCTTGAATTTTGTCCCAAATCTTTAAGAATAGCCCTTGAACTACAAAGGCCGTAGAATAAATGGTTGAAATTACTAAAAATACTTTAACGTAAAGAGCGAGGTATTGTGGAGGAGACGAACCCCCCTTATTATACGCAATATTTTGTGCTTTTTTTAAGTTTTAATACTGCTCATTACTTCCAGTTCAAAAAATTCTTTATTTTCTCATTGTTTATTTTTTAATAATGCTAGAAAATAAGCATTCTCTTCAGGGACTGTTCCCTCATGATAAATTCTTTAATGGAAAGATCCTCCTACGTAACCCCCTCCCACCGACCCACCCCCACCCCAGCGCGAAAAAGTCCCCCTGTACACTTCATAATAACCATTACTATATGTAAACAATGGTCAAAGTTTGTAATTTGCAGCCCCTCCACTGGGGACTGTGGGGGATTAAGTCGTCCCCAAAGACATAGTTATTAGGTTTTCGTCTAAGCTGAACAGAATGGCTATTTCAAAATTTTGATCTGGTGACTTTGGGAAAAGGTGTGCGTGGGAGGGGGCCTAGGTGCCCTCCAATTTTTTGGGTCACTTAGAAAGGGCACTGGAACTTTTAATTTCCTTTAGGATGAGCCCTCTCGCGACATTCTCGGACCACTGGGTCGATACGATCCTGGCTAAAAAAACAAAAAAGAAAAACAAACAAATGAAAAAATAAACACGCATCCATAATCTATCTTCTGGCAAAAAATACAAAATTCCACACTTTTGTAGATAGGAGCTTGAAACTTCTACAGTAGGGTTCTCTGATACGCTGAATCTGATGGTGCGATTTTCGTTAAAATTCTATGACTTTTAGGGAGTTTCCCCCCTATTTTCTAAAATAAGACAAATTTTATCAGGCTCTTAACTTTTGATAAGTAAAACTAAACTAGACAAAGCCTATATATTTAAAATCAGCGTAAAAATGTAATTCTTTTGATGTTGCTATTGGTATCAAAATTCCATTTTTTAGAGTTTCGCTTACTATTGAGCCGGGTCGCTCTTTACTACAGTTCGTTTCCACGAACTGTTTGACTGGTAGGAGGTTGCTCAATAAGTCAAAGACCTCAAGTCCCTTAATTGCCTCTGAGCTTTGCGTAGACAAAAAAGGACAGCACGATTATACGAAAAGCTGATCACGGCCACATTTAACAATAGGTGAAAAAGGCCGGGGCTATCCAACGAGTATCTGGGTGCCCACCGAAGCCAATTTGTTTTGCCTTGTAGTACTGACGTTGAAATTAGTCCTAACAGGGGGCATGGAAGAAAAATTATTTAGGTTAGCAATATTTTAGGGTCAATCATGTTAATCTTATGGTTGCTATGTATTTATGGCTAAATTCAAGTAGATCCCTTAGAGCTAGTCACAATGCTTCAACTTTATTTTTATCTTTATTTAATATAGCAGGTTCAATATTGGAATCTGAAACGATTGATTTGTTAAAAATCCTAGGATAAAACAATAAAAAATGCCAGAAGCGAATGCATCTGTATTTCTTTTATTTAGAAAATCTCTTCGGTGCATTTTTGTATGGCCCGGCTTCAAATTACAATCACAATCAAAACATTATTTACATATGCATCATACTTCTGAAGTTATATGCATGTATTCAATTTTTCCAAGCTGTTCTGTGAAGTTCTCTACTCTCTTGGAAGAACTAAAAAAAAAATGCGGCTCGATGATTATCGCTCTCTACCGTCGATATGTGTGTATCCAGTATTTTTTTTGGGGGGGGGAGATATACAAAAAACTTCAGAAAAACGCATCCAAAATTTATTATGCATTTTTGATTCGTTTTTATGAGTTGGACCAAAGATTCGGGGGAGGGGGAGGGGTCTAAGCCCTGATCCCTCAACCCTGGATAAGGCCTTCTGTACTCTCACTTGTCTAGATCGATAAAAATCCAAATAAAGGTAAAGAGGAATGTTAAAAATAAAACAAATAATTATGTAAATTCCTGAAAATTCAGCTCATGTACTAGTATTGACGGCTTTTCTTAGATTGGAAGAAGCCCCATCCCGGGTACCAAAGACCTAGTTTTAATGACAACTTCATATTTACGCGGCCTTTTCTTTTCCTAATGGCCATCCTTATCCTTCAACTCAATTAGCTGCAAGCGTTTGTTGCTTAAAGGAATTTTTTTTTCAATTTTGAAAGTAAATTCTACAAACCCTATATGTTGTCTAGAGTAATAGTAGAACTTATATTAGCTGAATTTTCCTTGTACTTGGTACTTGAGCGGAATTAATTTAAAATTTTCGGTTCTATATTTATCATTTTGCTTTTGATTTGATTATTGTGTATTTTCGCAGAAAACTTTATAAAAAATTTCGAACAGAAGCGTTTTAATATTGATAGTTTTGGTTTTCTTTGGATTTATACGTGGGTTACTAGCCGCTTTTCCCCCCTTTTTGTGTGTGTGTGTGTTTTTGTAGCTCGCATTCATAGTTGGGTCGTTCAACGGTATACTCTTTTGTGAGTTTATGGTCTAACAGATATAATTCATTCATTCATTTATCGAATCACTCAACTAAATTCATTCATTCAACTCAATTAAATAATTCAAAGATGGTCGCAAATGAATGTTTAGTTACTTTGTTTTTTCGTATTCTTTTTACCAGAGCTAATTGTATCGAACAAATGTTTGTAAAATATCGGGAAAGGGTTCGCCTCAAGATAAATTTGGAACTCTTGTCCATGCCTTGCCATTTTGTGTCACAAAACAATACATTTGGCCCAACAAGGGTGATAATGGTGCCGGTTGAAAATTCTAAGATGGTCAATTAATATAGGATAACTGAAAATCTAGTTAAACACCCTTCCAGTTCCAGAGACGATGCTCTGCGTGAACTTGATATTCGTCCCTAAAAGTAGGACTAAAATAGGTCCACGTAAGACGAAGGGTTGTTATTAATGATTTTTATAAAGCTTTTACAATATGATGGGATGACCAACTTGCTCATTTTTGATATGTGATTAAAAATGGACTGAAATATAATATTTAAAACGGAAATTTTTCTGATAGAATTAAAAGGTGACATTGAAATTTGAAACAAACAAGTGATCCTACATATTATAAATAAAGTCTGTCTTTATTGTGAGCATGATTAATGTCTTTATTGTCAAACTATAGCATAAAGGAAGTAGTGGCCTCTGATATAAATATTCCTATTGATATAGTTCCTATCTTTGCATCATTTTACTTATATCTGGAAAATTTTGATTTTTTATTATTTAACCTTTTTTATTTAACATTTTTTTGTATTTTTTTTTATTTAAGACTTTTTTTTTATTTGAGACAAAAAGATTCTCACCTTAATCTCCTAATGGATAGGCTATTAAAGATAACTAACTCTCGGGTTTAATTATGTTCCCTATCTGAATTCAACTGCAGAGATATATATACTGAATTCTAGATTCCAGTGCTGGTTCTTAACCATCAAATAAACAATTGTTATGCAGGTTTGCACCTTTGTGTGCTCATTCATATATCTGACCTTATCCATCTCAGAGGGCTAGTAACCCTGTTCCATTTTTGAATTAAGCCCGCAGAAGTGATTATGCGGGCTATTTGGAACTTGGTTAATTAAAGATATGCAATACTGGGATATATTATTATTGATAAATAACGTATGGCTATGCTGTTTGACCTATGTGATTTTATGGATGAGTAGGGTTAAGGCCCCATTCAAGTGCTGGTCTATATTAATCACTAATTTAATAGGAAAACAGTCTTCCTGTTCTCCTTCTGTCTCTCTCTCTTTTTTTTATGTGTTTGTGCTGTTGCATTGGTGATTTCTCTTTTCATAATAATAATTATCCTAGATGTCTTGCGTGAGATTGAGAATCTTTTTGATTTTCCTGGAAACTATGTACAATATGCCTTCGTTTCCGTAAAGGAAAGGAAATGGTTTGTAGAGAGCAGGGAAAGGGACATTGGAGGGACCGTTTGCCCATTTTGCGCTTTCCGATAATATTAACTCAAAATCATTGCACGGTATCAGTTGAAAAAAGGAAGTATTCCCAAATTTTCAATAAAAGGTTGTCTTTGATGTGTGAATGGGGGGATAGAGATGCCCTTTGATCCTCCTTTCAAACAGATTAAAAATCATTGTAAGATTCCGGTTCAGACAAGGTGTAATATATGGCTACCGTTCTACAAGAAAGTTAGTAGTAGGACTGACATTAGGGAGGTGTTGCCCACTTACTTAAGCTCTTAATTGAGCTTTCTTAAGCTTAAGTTCCATCATAAAAAATTAGTGTCCTTACTTGATTATGGTTCAAAAAGGCACATTGTGCTTACCTTTTTGCAATAGAGCTGGAACTGAACGGGGTCTGAGGGCGTTGAGGGGGAGTTGGAGGGATGAAGGGGCAACAGGCTCAGTTTTGTTCCTAGCTTGGTTTTGCAATGCATCAAAATATGAGGAGAATATATTTTCGGAACTGTCGTGGTTGGAGGAGTGGGCAAGGTGCGATTGAAAATTTTTTATTTGAATCGGGCACGGATATTCTTGGGGTTTGTGAAACATTTTTAGATGAAAACTCGGCAAATAAAATTAATATTAGCGATTTCCAATTCTTTCATGTAAGCAGAAATAAAAAAAAAGTAAGGTGGTTTAGCAATACTAGTTAACAATTATATTCCGGCGCGACTGAGAGAAGAATTTCTATATCTGAATACTTAGATGGTTTTTGAAAGCTGTATTGTTGAGTGTTTTTTACCAAATAATGAAAAAATTTTAATTGCTGTAATTTATCGTCCTCCCTCATCCAGCATGGCAGACTTTATTGACAAATTTAATCCATGTGAGGCTACATTTGTGGTTATGGAAGATGCGTCTGATCATTGTATTTTAATGTCTGACTTCAGAGCGCAAAAGATATCGAATAAAGAAAACCCTATGAAAAGGAGAAATTTTTCAAAAATAAATATGAATGAACTGAAATATAGTCTAAGCGATGTAGATTGGAGTGAAGTTACTAACGAGAATGATTCAAATAAATCTTTGGATGTATTTTATCGAATTCTGAACGAAAAACTGAATCTTCATTGCCTATTTAGAGCTACATACCGGAAAAGAAACTCACTCAAAAAACCTTGGATAAGTTTATCGCTTTTAAAATCTATCAAGGAAAAAAATCGACTCTATAAGATAAAAATGAATTACCCCTCAGCTCATAATGTACAGCGATTCAAAAATTATAAAAATTTGTTGGTTAAAATTCTTAGAACAAGTGAACAAATTTATTATGAAAATTCATTTAAAAAATCGGATTCACCTCGGACTACATGGAAATTAATCAAGGAAAAAAATGGAAATAATACTAAGACATGACATCCTGAAGTGATCATAAATGAAAGTGGTGTTGAATTGAAGGGGAAGGATGTTGTTTCAGATTATTTTTGTAATTACTTTTCCCATTTTAGTGCTACTGCTGATCCGAAATCCCCTGAATCTTTATTTGGTTCATATAAAGATTATCTACCGTCATCCGAAAATTCTAGTATGTTCCTGGCCCCTGTTACTTTCGGTGAATTCCAGAAAGTAATCACGAATTTAAAACGTGGGAATTCCCTAGGTCTAGATGGGCTCTCCACAAATATTCTGAAAGAACTTGCTTGTGTAATCCATGTCCCATTGCTTCATATTTTAAACGCATCTATATCATCAGGGATCTTTCCAGAAGTATGGAAATCTGCACGAGTTATTCCAATTCATAAGAAAGGTGATAAGACAGATGTAGGCAACTACCGCCCAATAGCTATTCTTTCTCCAATATCTAAGGTTCTAGAAAAATTATTCAAGAAAGAATTGTATCCTATTTTAATAAAAGGAATTTATTTACTAAAAATCAGTTTCGATTCAGGTCGGGTCATTCCACTGAACAAGCTATTGCTGCGCTAATCTTAGAGATTAATGATTCACTGAATGATGATAATTATGCGTCTGCTCTCTTCTATGATATAAAAAAGTCTTTTGATACGCTAAACCATGAAATCTTGATGGAAAAAATTAATAACACAGGTATTAGAGGTAAAGGCGTAGATCTAATAAAATCTTACCTGCATGATCGAAAAATTCAGGTAGAAATAAATGGACATCTATCAAGCCATATCGTTATTGATGATGTTGGAGTCCCCCAGGGATCAGTATTGGGGTCATTACCATTTTTGATCTATATAAATGACCTCCCAAGGTGTTTACCCCAAGATAATAGCTTAGCAGTAATTTTTGCAGATGATACGGCTGTGACAGTAAAAGCTAAAACCCCATCTTTGTTGGTTGAGAAAATGGTGACAGCAATGAAATCTTTGAATAAATGGTTTGCGTGTAACTGCCTAGCTCCGAACTTTTCTAAAACTGAATTCATGATTTTCGGGTGGTCACAACGGGCGAAAAATAAAATCACCATAGATGAGTTAATTGTAAATCAGAGTAGGATAAAAAGAGTACATTCATTTTCGTTACTTTGGGATTATTCTCGATGAGCTTTTATCTTTCCGTAAGCATTCTGATTATTTGAGATTGAAACTTGCCCATCACAGGTTGTCTTCACAGATTGAAACAGGTGTTTCCTTTCTCCATCCTTAAAATTTTATACCATTCTTTAATTGAATCATATCTTAATTATTGCCCCATAGTTTATCTCAACACATTTATGGTCCATCTGCAACCTCTTCAGATAATTCAAAATAAGGCAATTAGAATTCTGGGTGCTTTTGTTCATCGCCCTGCGAGACTTAAAAATCTGTCAGAAACCCAAACTTTATACATTTTTCTCAATATACTTAATCTTAAACAATTGAAGGACGTGCATACAGCAGTGTGGTATTATGATATCCAATCCTCAGCAAATTATTTCCATGATTTGGGTATAATTGGGACTCCCACTTCTCCTGCCCATTGCATCCGCTCCAAGAAGTATCGCCTTCCGCCAATCAAATCAGAAAGAGCTAGATTCTCAATCAGATACCAGATTCCTCATATTGCAAATAAACTTAACTTAGTAGAAATGTCCCGAAGTTTCACAAGTCGATTTTCTTTGAAAAAACATATTTCAAAAATAATTTTTTGCCTGGATGTCGGGATTGATTAATAATAGATTTTAGTATGTATTTTGCTGTGGTGTTCTTGCGCTGAGGTGGCCTCCTCTATGATCTCTTACCTTGTATGTTTTTTCTTTTCTCTCGTATGTTTTTTTTGTCTTACTTTTTTTCTCTCTCTTTTTGGAATTATTAGTATGGACGTTGTGTTTTTTTTATGCATTTGTGCTGCCCCAGCCTTACGAGCTCTGCTCTCTGTTGGGGCATAATATTGTTTTTGTATATTTTTAATTTGAATTAATAAATATTGATATTGATTGATCAGGTCTTAGCTTGTTTGTGAGCTCGGATATTCAATTTTTATTAGTGTGAAACACAAGAAACAATGTGTCAGCCTCTCAAAATTT
The DNA here is from genome assembly GCF_032884065.1 of Artemia franciscana. Classification (NCBI taxonomy): domain Eukaryota; kingdom Metazoa; phylum Arthropoda; class Branchiopoda; order Anostraca; family Artemiidae; genus Artemia; species Artemia franciscana. The sequence continues at coordinate 48,323,054 of NC_088875.1, forward strand.
TTAAATGATCAGTTTCATGAAGGATTTAATATTGAAAAACCCCTGTCAATATGTGGAAAAATCATTATCAATCTGTGGTAAAATCAAAATTGTACCTCTCAGTTCAAATATTGATTTTTTTTTTTGTCCTTCATAGCTTTCTAATATCAGTACTAAGAATGGATAAAAAGAGAGTCTCTGATGGATAAATCAAGCCAAACTTAAAATGAACGGAAATTGCCTCAGACAGGAGTAAGGTTACCACTCTCAAACCTCAATAAGGCCAGATCATCATTGTCGCTCTGTATTTCGAACAACATGATTTTTTTTTCTTATAATATCAACTGCTACTACTATTAAAAAATCATAAGTGCACCAAGCCGCATGAGGCTAACACAGCTACGCACGCTCCTCTTCCATCCCAATATGTTTAAAGCCCCTCTTTTCACAGCCTCCGAAGAAGTTTTATTTCCTTTAAATCTTTCCTTACGACATTCCCCCACCCCATTCGGGGACGATCTACTTTTCGTTCGACCCTCGACGGTTGGCTGACAATAACTGTCTTTGGCAATCCACGTGACGTGTGTATCACACAAAATTTCAGACAAGCTGTAGCGACTCTAGAAAACTAAAAAAAAAAAAAATTAGATTTGGAATCATTAAGAGCCAAATAGCTCACATCAGACCATGAACGAACTCTTTCAAATAAAGTAAGAATATTAGTCTCCAGTTAAGTTTAGTTAAATTCTACAGTAGATTAAGTACCGTTATCTACGAAAGCAACTAGAGTGTCATCGGAGCAAGACTGGAATCTTTTTTCTTCAACAGGATTACACAAATGGTAAAAAAAACAAAAAACTTAGGAATGCAAATTATTACTGCATAAGAGAAATCATCAATATAAATGAAAAAAAAATGTTGGGCCGAGGGTAAAAAGCATGGATAAAAGAAAGCTTGTGAGTGTTAAATGCATAACCTTTTCAAAATATTGCTGAAGACTGGTAGATACTGGTCTGGTATGTAGTTTCAAAAGTCGCTTCATGAACCAACGTTAGAAATAGGTATTATCTTTACACTTTTAAGCGCTTCGGGGAAAACACGAAGATCGAAAGAAACTTGAACAAGCTGAATTAAGGCTAAAAATATTGTTGGTGAAACATACTTTATAATCTTTGCTGGAATGGGATATGGGTCTGACAAGGAATTGTCCTGTAGTGAAGGTCCCGATTACTTATCCATAGTGTGGGTCAGGGTTAGCCTGTTGGTCTTAAGAAAAGTAAACAAAGCAAAAGTAAAGCTTAAAAAATTTAAATAAACCAATAACTTTTCAAAAAACCTACCTGACTCAACAATATAGGTCTACTAAATTTTCTTTAAAATATTTTCAGTTTGAATCAACGCCAAAACTGTCTTAACGATAAAAGAGGAATATAGGAAAAATGGGTTTATTATAAAATGGGCTATAAGGGCAAGTAACTTCATCTCATGTTATAACAGAATGCATTCAGATAACATTGACCTCCATTTTAAACTTGCTAAAATATTTGATGTGTCAAAGACTAGGGATTTTCATATCGCAACTTTTTGTCTTAAATATTTTAACAACCTCCTTCCATCATCATTTGAAAATCTATTCACTTTAAATCAAGATTTGCATACTTACGGAACGCGAAATTCATATGACATTGTTCACGAGACACCGTCAACCAAAAGAGCTTCTTTTTTAATTAGATTTTTTTTGTACCAGCTATTTGGAATTTGATCCCCATGGAAATCCAGAGCTCAAATAACCTTATTACCTTCAAGCGAGCAGTTAAGGGTCATTACAGTTTTAGATTTGAATATGGTGCGGTCCTCCTCTTTTCGGTCTTTTCTTTTTTTCTTTTCTTTCTCTTCGTCACCCCGCTCCTTTTTTTCTCTTTTTTGATAAATCAAGTCGATTCGTTGTTTGTGTTTGTTGATTGTTTAATCATTCTTTAGCTTCTCTGTTTCTGCCCTAGCCAAGCACTTTTTGTTCTTTCCTGTCAGATTATGTACAGTAATAATGTGTTTTTTGTTTAAATATATATTATTGAATTGATGGTTTTATGATTGAACGATGGTTTTTTACATAGATGGCTTTAAATAGGATTTGACGTCACCTTAGCTTATCCACCGGTGGGTCCATAGGGCCTGGGCCCCCCTAGATTTTTCTGGTGCCCTCTTTCTCTGTTTTATTTTTTTCAATCTTTTTTAGAATAAATTTGTAAATTTGGTCAATTATTGGAACCTTTATCACATTGCCCCCAAGATTTTACTCATTGGTGCCCTTGTCACATTGCCCCCCCCCCACAAGGTTTTGCTCTGGATCCGCCCCTGAGCTCATCTTACGGCACGGAACAGTCACCACAACAACAATAAAATTGAATTCTGGATGAGCAACAAATAAATTTAGAAAAAAAAATTGTTAATAAATAAAATTTAAATACAACAAAATTACATCTCTAGTGCATAGAAACAGATCTCGATGTGTCAGCTTATTACTATAAAGATTCCTATATTATATTCCTATTTTTATATTTTTAGTTCCTATTATTACATTCCTATAATTCCTATTCTTACATTCCCTAGCCTGTCTATATCTGACGCTTGGATATGAAACGTGTCCCGAATAAATACATACGCCATGGATAAAATTGATAAAAAATCTAGAAGAATTAGCCAGACAACGTAGTAGTCTGGCAAGTTATTATAGTCTATTATAATAGTCTTGTATATTGTATTGGTATTTTAAAAAAACTGATAGGGATTTGTCAATCCAGAGTTGTCCCAGTCAAAGATAGGAACGGGGCCGCAATTAGTTATAAGGAAAGAGTGAGGGAAGGGCAAAACATTTCGAGAATGTGCTATACCGTAAACAAGTTACAGGAAATAATATAGAAAAGAATGAAAAAGTTTTTGACACTTTGAAAGTGAATGAAGATTTATTTTGCGAGGAAGAATTGGAAACAGTACTAAAAGGATAAAAAAATAGAATTAAAAATAGAATTAAAAAGAATTAAAAAATAATTAGGACCTAGATACTGACAGTGTGGTAAATTAGTTTTTTTTAATATGGTGGTTGTGATGTTAGAAATAAATTACTGAAGATTTTGAATATGATTTTTGAAAAAGGGGAAAGTACCCAGCGTCTTTAGGCAAACTTTTAATTAAATCTATGCATAAGAAAGGTAACAAGAGGGAGTGTGGTAATTATAGAAGCATTAGCCTGGTATCTAGCAGAATCAAATTACTTAGTATGATGATACTTTTTAGACTTAGAGATGTTGTAGGTAAAGTTTTAAGAGAAGAATAGTGCGGTTTTAGAAGGAGAGAGGATGCGCCGAGCAAATATTTGCTCTTAGACTAACAATTGAGAAGTGATTGAGTCATCAGACCCTTTAGTCCTTAGCTTTATCGATTATGATAGATTATGAGCAAGCGTTTGATTCTGCCGATATCAAAGGTCGTATCCTTGTATGATATACCGGATGAATACATTAAAGTGATTAGTCCCATGTACGAGAATAACACTGCTGCGGCTAAATTAGGAAATGAGGTTTGTAGCTGGCCTCACATTGAATCGGCAATTAGCAGGGTTGTGTTCTGTCCCCGTTTTTATGGATCATTTTGATGAACTTTATCCTAAGGAATACGGCAAAGGCCATGGGAGAGCATGAAAATAAATGAGAAGGTAAAAGTCTCCTAGATGTAGATTATACTGAGGATCTGACTGCCGTAGTTGAAAATGTTAGCTAAATGAATTATTTTTTGGATGTCTTGAGAGTTCAGGGCGTAAGAATCGGCTTGAAAATTAATGTTATGACAACTGAGAAGCTTAGACTGAGAATAAGTGAAGGTGAAAAGCTGATGTTGGGTAACGTGAAGATCGATCAAGATCGATCAAGTGGATAGCTCCGCTTACCTAGGTATTATTTCTAGTAAAGACGGTGGATGCAGTGGTGATGTTAAAACTAGAATAGCTAAGAACCAGGGTGTTTTTTTTACTATTGAAAAAAGTGGGGAAGAATATAAGTCTGAGTACCAGGATTAGAATATTGGTAGCTATAGTGATGCCGGTGGTCAAGTATAGTTCTGAAATGTGGGCTCTCCGAAAGACTGAGGAGGATCTATTTTGTTTCTTTCCAAAGGAATTGGTAAGGGATTGTTTTGGCTACCCGTCTGACTGACCGTATTTTAAACAGTGAGTTGTGCAAAAATTGTGGTTCTATCCCGCTTTCCATGGCTATAATGAGGCAAAGATTCAGATGGCTAGGGCACGTTTTGCGGATAATGATGACAGATTGCCAACGATCGTCCTTTTAGGCCTGTCATCTAGAGGCAAACGAAAAGCAGGTTGTCACCGAATTGGGTGGAAGGAGGTCGCAAGCAAGGATTTAAGAGAAATTGGAACTTCTTGTGAGGGTGTAAAGAAGCAGGGTATAAATCGGTTGGGCTATACGAGTATGTAGCTTTGATGGCCTCAGGCGGCTAGGTGCTGCAATAACTTGTTAGTTATATTTGTGAATATACCCATACAATTTATAGTGAATATACCCATACAATATACAATAACTTGTTAGTTACAATATACAATACCATACAATATACAATAACCCATACAATAACTTGTTAGTTATATTAGTGAATATACCCATACAATTTATAGTGAATATACCCATACAATATAGAGAATATACCCATACGTGAATATGTGAATATACCCATACAATTTATAGTAGAGCATCTCCTTAAGATTAGGAACACTATTTCAATTAAAAAAAACAAGGTTTCTCAATAGAAAGTAAGGAGCAACATTAAAACTTAAAACGAACAGAAATTATCAAACAGTTCGTGGCAAGTAACTGTAGTAAGGAGTGACACGGCTCAATAGTAACCGAAACTCTAAAAAACGGAATTTTTATACCAATAGTTACATCAAAAGAATTACATTTCAATGCTGATTTTAAGTATATAGCTTTAATCAAGTTTAGTCTTACCCATCAAAAGTTACAAGCCTGAGAAAATTTGCCGCATTTTAAAAATAGGGGGAAACACCTCTTAAAAGTGATAGAATCTTAACGAAAATCACACCATCAGATTCAGTGTATAAGAGAAATCCACAATAGAAGTTTCAAGCTCTTATCTACAAAAACGTGGAATTTTGTATTTTTTGCCACAAGACAGATCACGGATGCGTGTTTATTTGTTTTTTTCCAGGGGTGATCGTATCGACCCAGAGGTCCTAAATGTCGCGAGAGGACTCATTCTGACGGAAATTAAAAGTTCTAGTGCCCTTTTTAAGTGACCAAAAAACTGGAGGGCGCCTAAGCCCTCTCCCACGCTCAATTTTTTCCTGAAGGCACCGGATCAAAATCCTGAGATAGCCATTGTATTCAACATAGTCGAAAAACCTAATCACTATGTCTTTGGGGACGACTTACTCCCCCACAGTCCCCGTGAGAGGGGCTGCAAGTTACAAACTTTTACCAGTGTTTTCATATAGTAATGGTTATTGGGAAGTGTAAAGACGTTTTCAGGTGAATTTTTGGGTTGGGGGAGGGAGGGGGTTATGTGGGGGAAATTCCCATTGAGGAATTTGCCACGGGGGAAGAGAATTTCCGTGAAGGGGGTGCAGAATTCTCCAGCATTTAAAAAAAAGAAAAAATAAATATGAAAAACTTTTTTCAACTGAAAGTAAGGAGCAGCATTAAAACTGAAAACGAACAGAAATTATTACGCTTGTGAGGGGTTCACTTCCTCCTAATACCTCGCTCTTTACGCAAAAGTATTTTTTAACTTAAAGTAAGGAGCGACATTAAAACTTCAAACGAACAGAAATTACTCCGTATATGAAAGGGGGTGTTCCCTCTCCAACGCCCCGCTCTTTACGCTAAAGTTTTGATGTTTTAAAAAGCAGAGTGGAGAGAAAGAGTCAAATTTTAGCGTAAAGAGCGGGGTATTGAAGAGGGAACAGCCCTTTCATATACGGAGTAATTTCTGTTCGTTTTAAGTTTTAATGTCGCTCCTTACTTTCAGTTAAAAAAACTTGTTTTTTTTATTTAATATTGTATATGAGAGGGGTTGTCCTCTCTTCAATAACTCGCTCTTTACGCTAAAGTTTGATTAGCTCCAACTACTTAAGAATGACTCTTGAAACACAGGGACCGTTTAATTGGAAAAAAATAATCTTTTAAAGGTTCTAATATAAACTTTAGCGTAAAGAGCGAGGTATCGAGGAGGGGCAACCCCCTCATATACGTAATAAATTTTGTTCGTTTTAGTTTTGCTCCTTACTTTCAGTTGAAAAAACTTGTTTTTTTTTTAATTTAATTTCTGATCTGATTTTTAAAATAATGCCAGGAAACCCGGCTGCTCCTCCATGGAAAACTCTCCCCCATGAAAAATTCCTCCATAGAACGGTCATCCCATGTACTCCCCCACCCCCAAAAATATCTATATACTTCCCAGTAGCCAATATTGTATGTAAACAATGGGCAAAGTCCATAGCTTGCAGCCCTCTCCCCGAAGGCTGTGAGGAAGGGGGAGGGGGTCAAATCATCCTCAAAGACATATTTATTAGATCTTTTGACTATATTGAACAAAATGGCTATATCAAAATTTTGATCGGGTGACTTTGGGGGAAAAATGGGTATGGGAGGGTGGTTAGCTGCCCTCCAATATTTTTGGTCACTTGAAAAGGCCACTAGAACTTTTGATTAACGATCAAATAAGCCCTCTTCTAATCTTCTAGGATCAATGCTTCAGTACGATAACCCCCGGGGTAAAAAAAAATGCAAAATTCCACGTTTCAAACAGTTTGTGGTAACGAACTGTAAGTGAGCAGCGGTGCGGCTAAATAGTAACCGAAACTCCAAAAATAGAATTTTGGTACCAATAGATATATCAAAAGAATCGGCCTATTGTGCTGATTTCAAATATTTATTTTTCAAACAGTTCACGGCAAAAAAAAATTGTAAGTAAGGAGCGACCCGGCTCAATAATAACCGGAGCTCTGAAAACGGAAGTTGACACCAATAGATATATCAAAAGAAGTCGCTTATTGTGCTGATTTCAAATATATACGTTTCATTAAGTTTAGCTTTACCTAATAAGGGCTACGAGCCTGAGAAAATTTGCCTGATTTTTGAAAAAAGGGGGAAACACTTTCTAAAAGTCATAGAATTTTAACGAAAATTACACCATTAGATTCTGTGTATCAGAAAACCCTACTGTAGGAGGTTCAAGCTCCTGTCTGCAAAAATGTGGAATTTTGTATTTTTTGACAGACGAAAGATCACGCGTGAAAGTTGCGTGTTTATTATTTATTTTTTTTCAAGGGTGACCCCAGGGGTCATCGTATCGACCCAGTGGTCCTAGAGTATCGCAATGCGGCTCATTTGAACATAACTTAAAAATTCTACTGCCCTTTTAAGTGACCAAAAAGACTTAAGTGCAACTAGGCCCCCTCCCCGCCCGTTTTCCCCAAAAGTCCGATTAAAATTTTGAGATAGCCATTTTTTTCATCACAGATGAAAGCCCCAAGAACTATGCCTTTGGATATAACATGACCCCCCAAAGCCCCAGGGGAAAGGGCTTTAAGTTATAAAATTAGTCCATTGTTTACGCACAGTATTTGTTATTGGGAAGCATGCATACATTTTTGGGTGGGTATGGGGACGAATTTTTTTCTAGGGTTCATCCACGGGGGAATCTTCCATGGGGAGGGAATTTTCCAGGGAGTGAACATGTAAGGGGAAATTATACATGGGTGAATTTGCCAGAATGCCTATACAAAATACTTTTTATATGTCTTGCTTTCTCTTTTCCGGCTCAATTTTACGCGTGGACTTGTTAAGGGTTATTGTCCGGGCTGAATTTTCACCGGGATTGAATTGTCTAGAGAATATTTCCATCGGGAATGGGATTTCTCCATGGAGGTGGGGTCAGATTTCCTGGCCTTATTTAAAAAACGATCAAAAATTAAATAAAAAAACAAGTTTTTTCAACTGAAAGCAATGAGCAACATTAAAATTTAAAATGAGCAGAAATTATTACGTATATGAAGTGGATTGCACCCTCCTCAACACCTCGCTCTTTACGCTAAAGTTGAATTTTGTCCCAATTCTTTAAGAATAACCCCTGAAACACAAGGGTCATTTAATTAGAACACTAAGAAGCTTTTTTAAAAGTACAAAAAATCTTAGCGTAAAGAGCGAGGAGTTGAGGAGGGAGTAATCCCCTTCATATACGTAATAACTTCTGTTCGTTTTAAGTTTTAATGTTCCCCTTTTCAACACTTTGCTCTTTACGCTAAATTTTGTTCCAATTCTTTAAGAACGACTCTTGAAACATAGGGATCATTTAATTAGAACAATAAGAAGCTTTTTTAAAACTACTGAAGAACTTTAACGTAAAGAGCGAGGTGTTGAAGAGGGGGTAAACCCTTTCATATACGTAATAATTTCTGTTCGTTTTAAGCTTCAATGTTGCTCCTTACTTTCAGTTGAAAAAGCTTGTTTCTTTAAATTTAATTCATAAATACAAGCTTGAAACCTCTACAGTAGGGTTGTCTGATATGCTGAATCTGACGATGTGATTTTCATTAAGGTGAGTTGATGTTTAAGGGGTGTTTCGCCCCCTTTGAATAAGCATCAAAATTAAATTTTTTTTATATGTATCTATTGTTACCAAGACTCTATTTCTTAGAGTTTCGCTTACTCTTGAACCGCATCCCTCCTTACTTACAGTTTGTAACACGAACTGCGTGATTTTAGAGGTACATGATTTCAGAGCTTTAGCTTTTTTCTTTAATAAAACAAATTTTGCGTTTTTTTTTGATGCTACGGTTTTTGGCTCAGAGATTGATAAATTGCCAAATTGTCGAGTAATATTTTCTTTCATGACACCGTTTAGGCACATGTATGACCAAATAGATAAGTCATTCTAAAAATTGGCAACTACCTAGTTGCCTGTTTAGCCAAAAAGTAAGGATTCAATAGATAAATTACCAAATAGATAAGTCATTCTAAAAATTAGCAACTACCTAGTTGCCTGTTTAGCCAAAAAATAAGGATTCAATAGATAAATGACCAAATAGATAAGTCATTCTAAAAATTAGCAACTACCTAGTTGCCTGTTTAGCCAAAAAATAAGGATTCAATAGATAAATGACCAAATAGATAAGTCATTCTAAAAATTAGCAACTACCTAGTTGCCTGTTTAGCCAAAAAATAAGGATTCAATAGATAAATTACCAAATAGATAAGTCATTCTAAAAATTAGCAACTACCTAGTTGCCTGTTTAGCCAAAAAATAAGGATTCAATAGATAAACGACCAAATAGATAAGTCATTCTAAAAATTGGCAACTACCTAGTTGCCTGTTTAGCCAAAAAATAAGGATTCAATAGATAAATGACCAAATAGATAAGTCATTCTAAAAATTAGCAACTACCTAGTTGCCTGTTTAGCCAAAAAATAAGGATTCAATAGATAAATGACCAAATAGATAAGTCATTCTAAAAATTAGCAACTACCTAGTTGCCTGTTTAGCCAAAAAATAAGGATTCAATAGATAAATGACCAAATAGATAAGTCATTCTAAAAATTAGCAACTACCTAGTTGCCTGTTTAGCCAAAAAAATAAGGATTCAATAGATAAATTAGCAACTACCTAGTTGCCTGTTTAGCCAAAAATAAGGATTCAATAGATAAATGACCAAATAGATAAGTCATTCTAAAAATTAGCAACTACCTAGTTGCCTATTTAGCCAAAAAATAAGGATTCAATAGATAAATGACCAAATAGATAAGTCATTCTAAAAATTAGCAACTACCTAGTTGCCTGTTTAGCCAAAAAATAAGGATTCAATCAGTGTGTGTCCTAAAATGTTCTTAAAACTTGATGCATTAGAAGCTAGGTAAAAATAGTAGTATGTTGGTGCAATATCAGGTTCTTTCTACGTTTTCAATGTAAATACGAACAGGGTATTCTTCGAAATGTATGGGGGGTGCCCTTTTCCTATTGGTGCCTCTGATCCCTTTAAAATTACAAAAAACCTAAGGAACAAAAAGATGATGGAGTTGAGCAAGGGCAGGATTCAAAATTGTCAAATGCAAAGGAAGACGATTCAGCTATCTGCCCAAAGAATTAATTAGTTTCTTTTGTCGTTAAAAAAATGTTTTCCTTGTTTTTTTTCTTAAATCGACTTGAAGATTTATCAGTGTAAAGTGTATACACCGATAAAAGCATATATACATCGATACAATTAAAACCAAAACAGAACATAGTCTTGGTTTTGCGTCAACTGTCTTTCTATGATTATTTAGCAAATTCGATCTTATTGATTTGTTTTTCTTTTTTTTTTGCAACAGCTTTTCTTTTTAAATAGTAATTACAGTTTAGCCATCTGTCCAAAGGAAAATGCGTTTTTTTTCGTTGAAACAAGATGTTTACTTCTTTTTTTCTTCTTCATAGATTCGAGGAATTTTAATTTTCGAAGTGGGAACATTGATACAAACAAAACCGTATCTGTATGAAGAGATGTATGAAGGATATAGTTTAGTATTCACATTGGGTCTGCTTTCTTTCTTTTATTTATTATCTTGTAGCCGGTTTGCTTTCATATTTTGTGTTTCTTGATTTTTTTTTCGCAATAGGCCTTGGGCTTGTTGCAGCTTTCTTTTAGTAATAATAATGTTAAGCCTTCTACTAAAAGAAAAATGTGTGGTTATTCTCGTTAAAAGATGTTATTGGTTGTTTTTCTCTCGGATAAATTTGTAGAATTCTTAATTGTTCACAGTGGAAAAAATAAAACAAACATAGATAAGTTTAAGCAGACAAAATAATCCTGAACGAAGGAATATATTTCAGCCGTCTGCGCTGAAAATTGTAAAAAAAAAGTTTCCCCTCTTGAAAAATGTGTTTTTTTTCTTTCATGAATTCCTAGAATTTCAAAGTGAAACATTAATACAATCATACTTACTTGCCAAAACTCGTATAATTATGGGAAATTTCTGCCTAGGTTGACCCTATTTTTGTTTCGAAAGTTCAAATCCTCTAACCCTGGCCCTGACTACGAACCAAAGGTACTAACAGTTTTGTACGTAGTAACAGTCGAAACTAGAAAGATACTTTTAGTATTTAATGATTTTTATTTTTATTCCTTTGGTAATCCAACAATCTTATTTTTGTTTCTAGAAAGAATTTCGGTGGTCAATTGATCACGTGGCAATAATGAAACCTGTAAATATCACACATTCACCACTGGCTCGACAATATCGACAGCGCGTCGATCCACTTTATGAATCAAGGGTTCAGGATGCAATAGATACGTTTTTTAGTCAGGCAGAAATTGTACCATCTCCAGCGAGAGACATTATACCGAAGGCACCTTTAAGACCATCTCGAAGCTCAAGCCTTTGTGATTCTACGAGGTACAATGTTGCCACGCAAACAATATTGAGCTTGCCTTCAGTTCTGCCCAAACATGTTGAAGACATTTTTAAGGAGTATATGAATGAGTGCAGTGTTGAACGAGACGCCTTTGTCTGTGAAGATTTAGAAACTTCTTCATTTCGAAGAAGGAAATTGTTTGGAGATAGTGATTGCGAATTAGATAGTGAGAGTAGTTACAGAGGAACGCCAGAGTTTCAAGGACGTGTCGACTTGAATGAAAGTACTTGTCCTGACGCCCCTAACAGAGGGTCTCTTCTTGGCACACCTGGAAGCATCGGTATATCCTCTAGCCCCATTACACCACCTGACGAACGTATGGCTAGTTTGATGGACGGTGATAGCAGTTCACCCCCAATTTCACCAATTGCTCACTTAAAATCACGTATTTTATGTGAAAATTCGAAAACGGCTCGTCGAATTGACCTTGATCAAGAAGACATTAGTGTGATAAGCTTTACCGATGGTTTCTCGAGAAGGAATGATTTAATGTCGAGTACAGCGTTTCCAGTAACTAGAGATTTTGAATTTACAAAGATTCAGCCAATAACTGAGCTAGACGAATCAGTAGAATCTGAAAAAGAAGACATTCAACCTAAGATCCAAACTAACCATGTTGTATTGGACACAGGCTACTCAACGTTCTTCCATGGGGATATGAGTTCAACAAATACAGACGTATCTCATATGTGCTCAACGTTAGCAACTGGTGTGAAACGGCCTTTACCTGTTAGTCCTGCTATTAATAGAGAATCTAAAGCTCAAGTTGGTACACCTATTGGATGTTCAACACCAACTAAATGATAATTAACAATGAATAAAGAAACAATTATTGAGTGATACGCTTGCCAGTATAGTTTGTAGTGTCTCAATTCTTTTTTTAATTTCAGTTTTCACTTTCCTCTATTTTTAGTTCAAGGCCGTGATTAAGTGAACTGATGGAACTCGAAAATCCCATGTTAGAATTGAAAATTTATATTTAAAAAGTATTCATTTGCGGAAGATACCGCTTTTATCAGGCCGTAGCTTCTTGAAGATGTTACAGAATGTTTGCTAAGATTTTGCTCTATTTCCTCTAATTGCTTGGAAATCTTAGAAAATGTCTCGCTCTTTTTCACAAATATACTCTATGAAGAATATTGCTTTTAGAACAAAATCGGTACTATCATGAGTAGAAGGCAATAACCTGTAAGATAATTGCAACTATTTTTCGATGTATTTTCCTGTTTCAATCAGTCCTATAAAATATTTTCAGCTACCTGAAATTTTTACAAGATTTTTGCCAGAAAGAATCGTTTCAAATCGCCGATAACACCCCTAGAGACCAGATCGACAAGCTGGTATAATTAACCTGCTATTTCTGCCAATGAATAAGTGCTATTTGAGGGGTTTTGACAATCGACGGTCTCTAGAGAATTGAGAGACAGAAGGCTACCCTAACTTCAATTTGAACCTCGATGTTTTCAAGTTCACTTAATCACGGCCTTAAGACTTCGCCCAATGGAAATTCATGTTGACTGTTAAGTAAAAATTCTTACTCAGCCAAGATTTTCTTGATCTCTGGTTATTGAAAATTTTCACTGACAATCAGAAGATGGAACTTAAAAATAAAAGCACAAACTTTACTCTATTTTGTTTTTCCGAGGCTTTCTCAAATTCCTTCCCTTGTGGTTTAATAAGAGAATTATTTTCCACTAATTCCCTCCTGAGTTAAGCAATCGTATGAATGGGGGGAAGGGCATGTTTTAAAAAATAAGCTTTTTGGTATTTTCACTGAAAAATGGCTTTTATGGGTACTTTTATCGAAAAATTGAAAATTTCATCGAAATAAAAAACAATATACCCCCCCCAGCCCTATATTTTGAAAAATACATCCTTGCTTCCCCGTCCCTAATTTCCACGAATTTACGCCATTGGAGATAAGCCTTGACTCTAGCAACGACGAAGTCTTTCAAGTTGACCTATCGTATAACTTTATCTTATCTTATCTGAATTTGTTTACTGTCCTTTTAAAGAAGTATCCACCTGTATGTTCATTTTTTATGTTATTTTACAACCTTTCAACAGGTTAATGACCAAATTTACTTGTTATGAATGCAGAAAAAATATAATTTCAAACTTCATTTGATGATTACGATTAATACTGATGAGATAAAATGGACAGGTTTGTGTCGTGAGAAGTGTTTAAGGTAGAGAAAAAAAGAGGACATCTAAGGTCATCTAGCGTAAGTCTGTCTCTACTTGATAATTCGAGTGTTAAATCTACTTGCTTGAGAATCTGATTTGATACGTGCCCCGAGTGGTGTTAAAAACCGCGAAAATGTAGATATAATTAACAATTTCCCAGTGTAATACCTCGTTCATAAAATCAAAATTACACACGAAAACAGCGCCAATATAATGTACTCCGTTCATAATTTCTAGAGTCACATCACACTCATATATCTTGGCTCATGACATTCATATATCTTGGCTTTTTTTTTACCAACAGAAGTAAAAAAAGGCGTGACTTGGTCATAAATTGACAATGTTGATTTCTTTTAGAGTTTTGAATTGACTGTCTTCTATCTGAGTTTTTTGTTATTCTAAATTCTTGTCACAAGGATATTTAACAGAAAAGGTCATTAAACCTTAGCCAAATTTGAAGCAATGTAAATTTGTATGTCTTGGTCGTACTTTTGTAGGATATATATATATATATATATATATATATATATATATATATATATATATATACATATATATATATCATGAAAAGAGAAATCAACAATGCAACAGCACAAACACAAAAAAAAGAAAAAAAAGAGAGACAGAAGGAGAAAAGGAAGACTGTTTTCCTAAATTAGTGATTAAAATAGACCAGCACTTGAATGAGGCCTTAACCCTACTCATCCATACAATCACATAGGTCAAACAGCATAGCCACACACAATCTACCATAAAGAATAATCCATGGACAGGCAGTCATGTCGTCAATAAGTATAAGTCGTCATTTACCAAACAATAGAAAAAATAATATAGACAAATAATTCAGAGGCAACACCCAACATAAGGGCTCATCAGGAGAATACGCTGGCCTATATAGGGTTTCGCCACTCTAAATTCTCTACCCAGCACAGTGTTGTGGCTACCACAGAATATCCATGGCATCCCCGCGTCAGGTATCACCCCCAAAATATATGCCTATGAAAGAAAAAAAAAAAAACAGCAAATGTAAAACAACCAAGTTAAACCAAAACAAGGTTATCCTGTTAATATATCCCTCCCTTTAGCAACAACAGGTAAACTAAATATTATAAATTTTACCAAATCACAAATATTGACACATTGCAAAAAACCTGAATGAACTAAACAATTATAGAATTCATCTTTACCATGTGGCTAATTTTTAAGAAAATCCGCTCAATTAGAAACACAATTCAAAATAAATGGCGCTGCGACAACATTTCTCGAACCTCCGAAATTAGTTGAAAATTTCTTTAAGTATTTCTAGATAATTCTTTTGATATTTATTTAAAAGTTCGTTATAATGAAAACTAAATTTTTTAAATTGCCAAGTTAACTTATTTGCAGAAAAACCTCTTGATATCAATTTTTGGCTTAAGATTTTACATCTATTTTTAATCTCAATATAATTACTACAAATCCTTGCATAACGAAGTAACTGTGAGAAAAACGCTGAATATGTGATATTTGAGTGTATATTACTTTCAGGGAATGGGAAACTAATCACTTCAAAATCAAAATCATCCGTTTTATTATACATTTTAAAACTTAATTTATTATTATCACAAATATTAATATTTAAATCTAAGAAATGATCTTCATGACCAGCGCCATGACTAGGCTCAAGAATAAGCTCTGATGGATATATATTTTTAGAAATATCAATGAAATCCTTACAATTTAAGACCAAAATATCATCTAAATATCTTTTATTATTTGACAAAGCATGTTTTAAATTAATTGGATAATTCTTATCCATCATATATTTATATTCTAGTTGACTTAAAAACAAGTCAGCTATAAATGGGCTGGCATAGTTGACTAGTTGACTTATATATATATATATATATATATATATATATATATATATATATATATATATATATATATATATATATATAGAAAACGATCAAAAATGGAGTTTTTAAAGACAAATGAAAATACTGAAGAAAACACAGAAAGCGAATATTTCGAGAGAACATTCGCCTCTCTTCTTCAGCACGAACAAATTATTATGACCAAGGAAAATGCAAAAACCAAAAAACGCGGAAAGTACAACAAAACCAATGAAAAAGATCACCAAAAAATTGAATAAAAGACCAAAAATTAATAGAATTAAAATCAAATACCTAGCAACAATAAACTGAATTATTCGCCAATATATGCGATTGGTATAAAATCCAAGCAAATGTGAACTGCCATCGACGGATACTAACGATATTAACGAAATATTCGCTTTCTTTGTTTTCTTCAGTATTTTCATTTGACCTTTAAAAACCCCATTTTTGATCGTTTTCTTTCATTATGTTATGGCTGGCCAATTTGGTTTAAGAAAGTATATATATATATATATATATATATATATATATATATATATATATATATATATATATATATATATATACCTGGACACATCAAAGAGAAATCACAAACTGGGACACAAATAACGACCGGGAGATATAAATGACGACCGGGACACTCAAAGATAAATTACAGACCGGGACACAAATGACGACCGGGACACTCAAAGAGAAATTACAGACTGGGATACTGGGACACAAATGACGACCGGGATACTGGGAATATAAATGACGACCGGGACACAGGGACATTACTACAAGGGGGATGCCGGGGGATATATAAATGACGACGGGGACACAGGGAATGTTCGATTTGCAATCACCATCAACAAAGCTCAAGGGCAATCATTAGAATAATAAGGTATAGATCTGAATACGGATTGTTTTTCCCAAGGACAATTTTATGTTGCATGTTCAAGAGTCGGTAAACCTGACAATCTATTTATATGCACAGACAATGGGACATCGAAGAATGTCGTATATTCGCAAGTTTTACGTAGCTAAAAACATATATATATATATCTTTCTATATTTACAAGTGGGACACAGGGACACAACTACAATGGCGCGTAACGACTTACGCGCGCGTGGGGGCGCGAAGCGCCCCCACCAACTAGGTGTTGGGGTGGCGTGAAGCGCCACCCCAGCAGCTAGTATATATATATATATATATATATATATATATATATATATATATATATATATATATATATATATATATGTGTGTGTACTTAGTGCCCCCAACAACATCCATGATCCCTTTGAGCCAAGAATCATTTCATAAACTTCACTTAAGTCCCTTAAAAAGATTCGAAAATTTAAAACATTTAATAGATTTTAATAAAAAATAGTGAGATAACATAGAAAGTCCATTGATGTACAAAATAGGATTATTGAGGATCAAGCTTATATCCTCAACAAATAAAACTGGCAAAGATAATCAACAGAAACTATAGAAGGTAAAAATTAAAGAAACCAGATCTCAAGCTAATTTTTGACACTTCCAAGCTTCAATGGTTAAAAATCATTCTCCTGAACTAGGCTTCAATAAATAAGATAACTTTGAAAAATCACAACAAAATTCGGCTGCAAAAACTGAAATAAAAACAGAACATGTTGACGGAGTTGAAGATGTACGTATATTTTTCTGCTACTAAAAAACTTATACCCTGTATTTTTAGCTTATTTTTTTCTATCTCGCATACATACGAAAAGATAGTAAGTTACCATAAATTGCTTAAGTTTCTATGTAACCATAACTCAATCCATGGCATTAAAAGAAAGATTTTGGCCAATTCAAACATTTAACGTGACTTGATGAAAACATCAGTTTTACAATACAGAATAATTTAATTATATACAAAAAAGCTAATAAACAAATAAATGCATAGTCCCGTAGACTCAAGGGTTAAAACAAAGCTAACGAGCTAGACAAATAACGACAAGACGGGCATTTCTGCTTCTTTGTTAACTATGGATCAAAAGTTAGAGCGGTTTCCAGGGTCTTACTATACCCTAATAATATTTCCATTTTCGGTCAAACCTTTGGAAGTACTGAGTGCCAGGCTCCGTCTGACACATACCCTAGATAGCAATACGAACTACAGCTAATCCTCACTGGCCATTTGCCCCCTAAAAATCCTAAGTTTGTAAAGTGTATATAAAAGACAAAAGAACTTAACTGAATTCAGAAAAAGTTTCCCGTTCCTAAAACGACCGTCGAAACTAACAGTAACTATAATTGAAAACAAAAACCGTAAAACATACAGGAACAAAGAAATGTTTCAAGTATCAGATTGGACACGAGCTGGCACGTTTCAAATTCAAAGTAATTTAACAAAAAAAATACTTCGTAAAACGTGAATTTACAACAGCCAAAAAATCCAAACGATTCAATTTTTAAGTAATGATTATAATAAAATTACTATTAAGTAATTACTATTAAGTAAATTTACTATTAAGTAATAGTAAATATATTATAACTATTTAAGTAATTATTCAATTATTTAACGATTCAATTATTTAAAAATTCAATTATTTAAGTAATTATTTAAGTAAATTCCAAGTGATTTAAGAAAAACTGTACATGGTAACACGTGAATTTACAACAACAAAAAATCAAAACGATTCAATTTTTTTCAGACTATAAAGAAAAGGCGCATTCATCTCTATTAATTAAAATTCATCGTTATTTTCTGAAAACGAGATCTTACCCCCTCCCCCAATCAGAAGAATGATATCTGCATTTTTTTAGACCTAAACAGTTAGACACAGTAGACACAGAGCCGTTCACATCAAACAATTTCATGTGTCCGTTGAAACGCAAACGGCAACACTTGGGATCAGGTGGAAAGCCGTTCATCATTTTTTTTTTTTCTTCGAAGCAATTTTTTAACCACTCATTTAGATCATTTCACATAGTCGTCAAACCGTCATGACGCATAAACTTGGAGCATAGAAAAATAGATGAAATCAAACTAAAAAAAACTTAAAAATGAAGTTTCTGCATAACAACAGCCGTGTTAATCCAGAGCGGGGCTCACGTTTAGGGCCAAGAGAAAAAATCGGGCATATACAATTTACTATTACAGTTTTTAATACAATACAGTAGTTCTTCCCTTTCGGATTCTGCTTTCACTAGTTTTTTTTTTACTATTTGTAGATTCTCTTTTCTTTCTCTTATTAATATTTTTTTTCGCTATTTTGAGTACAGTTTTTGACAAAAATTTCCAAATTTTAAGTCTTGACAAATTTGAAGCTATTTATTAAACACATCCCTTTTCTTGCTTTGTAGTCATGATTAGACTAAAAATACAATTGGGCGCAAAACCTTGCATTCAATTCTATATCTTTGAAGATAATAAAGCAAAATTAACACACTCCAGTGTCGAAGTACACTTTTTGTGCGGATGAAAAAACCGGCTTTTTTTTACAATAAATTATACATATGGCAATGAGTAAAAAAAAAATCCTCTAGTGCGACAAAAAAGAGCTAAAACTTGAAATGGAGAACACAAACATATTAATCGATTAAAATAGATCAAAAAGCAAAGGCCTAACAATGACGCATATTCTTGGAATTCGTATTTGGGCTTGAAAAAAAAAATAAAATAAAAACAAAAAACAAACTTGAAAAACCAGAGACAGTGCTGAAATAAACTTGGCAGTAACCATGATCTGACTTTAGGTCCAGTTTTGGGTTATTGAACTACTCATATCTAATATCTCTAGTAACAAAAAGCTCATCATAAAACTGAGACCCTTGGTCTCAAGTGCTTTTTGGTCATAATTAAAAACAAGGTTAACTGGAATGGGTCTAACTACATTGACCTCGCAGTTGCAGCAGCACCCACTTTGATTAGGGCATGTTCGGTGTCTTGCATCAAGCGTACAGACCATGTGGTCCTGATGCATTTTCCATAAACCAAATAAGGCCGAGAAAATCATCCAAATTCTCATGAAGGTCCTCTCCTATTGGTAAAAGTAAGACCGACGTAATATTTTGTTTAAGTTATTGGCTAGCAGAATTTAGGCTGCTCTTTGACACTTTTCATTCAGGTACGAATGCCAAAAGCTAAATCTAAGTAACCAAAGCCTTAATATTTTGATGAAAAAAAAGGAACTTATGTCAACCAGCTTTCAGTGTCCCCAAAACAAGCGACTCCCATTGTGAACCCGCTATACAACTCTCGCTGGTTTCCACAACTTAGTAATTAAATGCTGTTTTAGGACGTAAACGGGAGGGTTTCAAGACCCCATAGTCCTCCAAAGGTATTATCAACAGTTTACTCCTCTACATTTCCGCAAATATTTCAACTTGACATTAAAAAATTTCAAATAAAACTTTCTCCCTAGTTTAAAGAAAAAAGCCATTAAAAACTGTTTTAATTAACAAGTGAGATTTGTTTGCTAAAAATGACGGTTAGTTTGTGTTCAAGAATGATAAAGAGCGTTAGAATCAATCAATTATTTGAAAAAAGATAATAATGGGATAATTCAGCATTTCCCCCCTCACTGTATTTCTTGTCTGAAGAGCCAGGCACCAGGTTCGGTTTAGAGGGAAATGTCTGGTTCCATATACTTTACCTTAGCTTTTAATTCGGAATTAAAGTATTACATTTGAACAGCCGTCAGACAATTCGTTCGATATGCTAATTTGAGTCAACATAAAAAGGCAAAAATAAATGTTAAATAGTAAAATATCGGCATGATGTTGACTTTGTAATGCCAACTCCAACATGACTGAAATTTTGGGTATAGCCCTGCCTCCCATCTAGGTTTATTGAAAGGTTATCCTTAGTAAAGATGTTTCATATTAAAATATAATATGAGTTAAGTGACACATTTAACCACGAAGGCAAGTCAGTTTATAGCATGACAGTAGACAGAAGATAATATTCTGCAGTTTGTGACCCTCAAAATCCCATATAAACGGTTCTTCTAGTGTTTCAAGGGACACATTCACTATTATTAGATTTTTTTGTGGAAACACGACACACCGAATTCATTATATCTACTAGACTGTTGTTTCTTTAGTATTTGAATAGCCATCAGAGTTACATGAATTTTGACTACTTACACCCAAAGGTGCAATCACATTAACGCTATTGACAGTTGCATCCGAATTCCAAAATTGAGCACTTAAACGAGATAATAACGACTCCTGTTCTAGTTCAACTTGAGGATGAATTCCTAGGACTCCAACAGGAGTATTTTTAGCTTTTGAGCTTAATTCATTTATAGTCGGCTTCATTGAGCTTTTTGTAACAAGATCATCAATTGAAGATTGCACTTCAGCTGGCAGACAACTCTTTCCCCGTAAAACTGTGTCCTTATTTTTGTCCTGCGATTGAGCTTGATTAATTGCTTCAAGTTCCTTAGCATCCATATTATCTAACAACTGTTCTTTTTTGGTCTTAGAGCAATGAATCTCGGAATGGGATTCATCTGATCCTGAGGCAGCTGGACCGCTAGCAAAAGCAAATTCAGACCTTTGAATTTTATAATCTAAAGAGACGGGACTTGGAATTCCATTACAGGCATCTTTCCCACTCGACGCCTTTGCAGTGGATAACTGAAGTTTGTCAGATAAATTGTTTTCACTCCTTTTACAGCTTTTTTCCGTTCTTCCTCCCATTACTATTAAAGACTTATTTTCCTGAGCTCCACTTTTTGAAGCGGGTGTACTTTCCTTACCTCGTAAAGCATTTTTGTACCTTATATCTTTTGGCACTTGGACACAACTAGTTGACAGTACAGTTTTCTTGACTATTTCTTCTTTCACTGGGATGGTGGATTCACACTTAATTGGAGCTGGACCAACTGCATTATCCAGTGATAGGTCTGTAAGATTATCATAGATCGTGCTATTACTTCCAGCTAGTTCTAAAATAGGAAACACCTGCTCAGGAATTTTTCGGGCTTTGGGTGATGGAACAATATTATGTTTCGCTGAACAGGACACATCACCAACAGAATAAGCAACAACACAGGCATGATCTAATTTCCCAGGCATCATATTAATTCGTTGGCAAATTTGCTTTCTCCTATTTCTATGTTCTTTTGCATCTAATAGCTTATTTTCTGCATCATAGTATAAATCTTTATCTTCTAACACATTACGTTTAGCAGAGGTAAGCCTCTGTACGAACTCGATTAATATTTCACAAAGCTGTTTTGCCGTTTTACAACTTTCTCCTGATCCATCAATTCCATTATTAAGAATATCCTCTATTCTTCGCGAAGTCAGGTCATGCCGCTGCAGTGGGCTCACACTTTTAAGGCTGCTACCCAATTTCTCTCTTTTCAAACTAAAACTGCCTGATTTTGCCTTGTCAGATTCCTCCTTCTTATCTGCTGATGCAAATTTACCAACGACGGGATCTAAATTATCTGATATGCCATCACTGGTCATAAATATAATATCGTCCTTTTCCACGATTGTCATTGAGCAGGTGAGGTTGCTCAGTTCAGGGTTCTGTCCATCAACGGGTCCTAGAGCCCCTAGAGCGTCTCGCATATCTCGCGCAGAATCGATATTATGAGAACCTGAAACACAAAGTAGAGAATAATACTTTAAAGTACATGAACAAAACATTGGCTGCTGAAAATCAAAAGACAGTATGTTATAGAACATGAATTATACAGGTGACTGAAACAATTGAAATATGATTCTTTTTTTTCTAACTTTTCTTAACGACTTCTTTTGCACAAACAATAACTTCTTAGAAATACAAGGTAAACAAGGAAACCAATAAGGTACAAGGAAACCGATCAATCCAATCTATAGTTTAAGCTGGTAGTGAATGTGACGAGGCACATTCAGTAATTATGGCGAACATGACAATATACCCAATTTAGGTACTAAAAACACTTCTATAAGGACACTCAAACATTCGAACTAAGAGCACTTAACCACTTATAGAAAAAGGCACAGAGACTTAAATCTTCGGGTACGGGTGGGATTTTTCTTAGAGGGGGGGGGGTCAAAATGTAAAACCTGTTTGTAGGAAACAATATTCTAATATTTACGAGAAAAGAAGTAGACATCACTAGCGGAGGGAATCACCCCTACCCTCTAGTCCTGTTTACAGGTATGGTTAAAAAGGACGGACCTAAAATAGTGAATGAGAAATTATTATATAAGATTTCTGACCGTTACAGGGAACTGCCACAACTATTACTGACAACTCAATGCAGCACCAAGCCGCCTGAGGCCAACACAGATACGCACGCTCCTTCTCCATCCCAATCCATTCAAAGCCTTCCTTCTGACACCCTCCCAAGAAGTTCCCCTTTCCCTTCGATTTCTTCTTACGACACCCTCCCGCACCATTTAAAAGTAACAGAAACAAACCTCAACAGAGGTAGGACTATCGCTCACTAAACCTTCTAAAAGCTATAGCGGTCATACCCTTTTGTAATATTGTCTCAGTTATATCTCTTGCTAGTGAGGTTTTATTTTTAGTGCAAAAAACGAATTTAACAAACACTGCAACTATTCCTTCAGATCCGTTATTTTGTTTCTTTATTCTTTTACTTTTCGTGTCTATTTTTGAACTCCTTTTAGAGTCCAGTCCATCAATTAATTAACGCCGTAATTATTCTTTAAAATATCATTACTTGTCCTCTGCCTCCCAAAGTTAAATTCTATTCCACTAGCCAAATTGTTTAAAAAAGCTAAAGCACCTTTTAGCTTCGGGATTGACATACATTACCTGCTTCAGTTTTACCAAGGCGTTTAAAGGTTAGAGTTGGGAGGGTGGTGGTCTAAAAACCCTCAGAAAGTAAAAAGGAGGACAATTGAATGGAAACTAAAATATCAAACAATAGAAATATATCAAAAAAAAATATATAAAAAAAAAATATCAAAAAAATGAAATAGGCCAAATTTAGGAATTTACCATTGCATTCATTTTTATACAGGCGGGACCGTATCCAGGGTTTTTTCGGGGGGGGGGAGGGTTACAAAAAAAACTTTAAAAACATATTAAAAATTTGTTTATATTCATTTTTGTTACGTTTTTACGCGCCAGACAAACATTTCGGGGGGAGGGGGGTTCAAACCCCTGTTGAACTTGTGTGTAGGTATATTCATTAGGATTTGGACTGCTACACATTTTGGAAGGTATTTTTGAACTAAAGTAAGGTCAATTCTGAATCCTTCTCGACATCACTTCTGTTACAAAGTTTCCGCGTAAAAAAAATTGTCCAAAAACTTTTTCTTTATTTTCCATGATATTTACATAATTTGTATATTTTTCGCGACTTTAACGAATTCGTGAAAAACTCCATCGCAACTTTAAAACTAATTCGTTCACAAATACCAATTTAATCTACTAAAGAACATCATTCACTAAAACTACACAAAAACAGGTTAAAGCTGTTTAAACATGAGAGAAGAAAAGAAAATACGTCAAGGAATTTTGAACAAAATCTGAATACCTCAAAATTTGCGAAGTGCTGCAACCCCGTTTGACCAGTATTGCCAAAAAAAAATGTTTAAACAACAATTAAACGCTGTAGTTGTGAACCCCTTAAATCTTTTAAAACGATATTTCCCGTAAAAGAAAAAATAAGCAAAATGATGACACATTCCTTAAGGTTTGTCTCAAAATATTCTGTTTCTGTTTAAAACCATCTTTATTCTCTATTTCATGACCCAATTAATTTTGCCAGTTTTTAAATGCACCAAACGTACAAGCCAATGCTATATTAATTTACCCCAAAACATACAACCTAGCCAAATCTATGTTGTTAGTTCTATATTTGTAGTATACACAAGCTAAGGCTACAGTAGCCTAATTTGTCTCTAACTAGTATTTGTTGCCACATAAACCTCGCAAGCTTCGCTTATGTTGTGCTATTGATTAAGAAATGTTTATTTCTAATAAAATTGTTCTACTACTACTACTACTAAAACAACATACAAACAACATACAACATACTCAGTCCCTTGCATTATTAATTATAATCGCTGCCAAACAACTTAGAGAAAGACATATTTTTCTATCATAGTATGCATTGAAAAGGAAAAAAAGTTAGACTAATTCTCCTAATTATACAATTTTTGCCGCCTGAAGATGACCACGCCTTATTATTCTTGCTTGCAAGTGACTCTCCGTCAGAGGAGGAAAACCTAAACAATGCAATTGTGAAACCTACTAATGCCTGGGCTGTAAAGATGAATGGTCTAAAACGTCTTGATTAAAGTCCCTTTGACTGATGGTACTTTGCTACCAGATTTCAAGCGAATCCAGACATTTTAGTGTGGAAGATAAGCTGGACTCGATAAGCACCATATATAAGCACAACCTCGATTCCACCGTGTGAAGCACCATACGCCTCTGAAAATTAATCCCTCTCTCTCCTTGGCATCAGGCGATCACCCCTTAAGTTTCAAATGGAGCTGAGCAAAATCACAAAAAAACGTCAGGAAAGCGGAGTGCATCTATGAAAATCATCATTCTCATGTACCAACTGACCAAGGTATTTGACCCATTAATTCAGGATGGTCAGTGAAAAAAATTCTTCCTATCTTTATTCTGACAAGCTAGTGGTGGGGGTATTAGAGAGGACGCAAACCAACTTTGTGCCTCTCAACCGCCTAAGGCTAAACGGAAAGTAGGTCGTCCTCGGTTCGGTTGGGGTGGGAGGATGTCGTAAGGAAAGATTTAAGGGAAACAGGAGCTTCCTGTGAAGGTGTAAAGAGGGAGGCTTTGAGTAGATTAGGATGGAGGAGGAGCGTGCTTAGTTTTGTTGGCCTCAGACAATTTGGTGCTGCGGTGAGTTATTAGTAGCAATAGTAGAGGTAGTTCATGACTTGCATCGTTTTTGTATCAAATCAGGACTTAGCTCGTTTTTGTGCTGTCATCAACTGATTTTAAGCCCGATATACCCCGCACCAAGTTGACCAGCAGTTTCAAAATAGCGTATCTCATTAATGGAATTATTTCACGATTGATCCCAGCGTAATATTCTTTCATCGACCCTTCAAGGATTATTGACCAGAGATAAAAGAAATCATATCTTTCTTGTTTTTTTTTTCTTGCTGTGGGCCGAAATTCAAATAGCACTACAAAGAAATGACTAAATATCCGATTTTCTTAGGGAAGAGAACTGTTAAGGCTTAGGTACCCTTCCCCTAGCTCAGCCCAAAAATACAGAAAATGAAATAGCAAGCTTAGCTAAAGTTACAAAGAGAAATAACTTTTGCTGTATAAGTAAATGACAGCACTTCCGGGACCCTTGGAATATGGTTTTATTTTAGTCTCTAAGTTTTTCTATGTGTCTTTATGGAATGACAATTTCACGTCCCTTAACATGTCGAATCTTCTCATCGCCTTACATCTTAAGCACCTTCACTTTTCAATCTGCCCAATTGGAAACTACCCCCTGCTTGAATGAAGCATTCCACTTAAATGCAAAAAAAAAAATGATTAAAAGAAACAAAAAGTTGGTGGAATAATCTCTGATAATTATTCAGAGTAGTATCTAGAATCTCCCTGCTTCTACTCAGACTCTAAGACATGGACTATAAAACTCCACTTCAGCTTACAAAAACACATTCTCTGATCCACTCCCTATTTACTGTTGAATTTCTCAAGGAACTTTATTTGGACCACTTTTGTTTCTAGCACTTGTTAATGAAATTGGTAGTGAGTTCCCTCAAAGATGAAGACATGTGGATGACTTGTCGGTCCTCAAAGTTTGTCATAGACATATTAAGTGACCTCCTTAAAATTTAGCAGGTGCTCTTGCTTCGAATGAAGCTAAGAACCTAAAACCATGTACTTTTAAATGAAACATCATAAACTTCCCAAAATCTACTCCCTTTTTTCTAGACCCTACCCCATCCAAAATTCTAATAAAATAAGTTAAATTCCTTGGTGTCACAATTTCCAATGATCTTGAGCAGGATACACATGCTTTAAATATCACCAAACAAGCAAATGCTTCGTTATCCTTGTTTGAACTTCTGTATAAATTGAATCGTGCCTCCGTGTTTTGTGGTGAAGTCCCTCCGAGTTCACTTGTCCCTAGTCAGGCTGTTATTAAAATCCGCATGCCTAGTCTAGCCACCGCATTTTCTTAGCGAACTTAGCAACAAAATTGAGTCGGTTCTGAAGTACTCGCTCTCAGGATCATTTACAAAGAAGTAAAACGTCATAGTCCTTCCTTCTTGTAACTCCAAACCCTACTACCTTAAAAGAAAGGAGGGCTAGTATTTGCTTGCCTTTTGCCAAGTCACTAACCATGTATTTCGCTAAGCCCTGTCTTCGCCACTGAAACTCCCCTTCAGTACGCACTTACTCACCGATCCATGCTGTAGCTAAGGGGTTGCGAAATAGTTTCACTCCGTTTTCACAAGACACCTTAATGATTCTCGAAATCTGTTCTAAACTAAATAGAACTGCTTCATTTATTTTTATTTGTTCAGGTATTGTCGAAATAATTATTGTCACATCTCATATTTTTAGCGGGGGGGGGGGGGGCGCAACATAGTTTGAGCTCTAGTTTTTTTTCTGCTCAAGATTTTTTTTTTTACAACTCTGAAAAAGCTATGCCAGCTTTCTCTCTCACAGAGACTATCAATCTTGGCTTTGCTCCAATTATACTTTCAAGGTTTTAATAACTTTCACCGAATTTTTCACTTGGAGTAATCAACTGTTTCTAATTGCTTCTCTTATTTTACTCGCGTTATACTTGTGATTCTTGTTCGGATTCTAACAATTTTTAAATTAAAATAAAAAATTTCTCTATTTTTCCTCGTGACAGTCGTTTTATCAACAAAGAATTATCTTGTCTCTTACAATACAAGCAAAAAGAGCAATCCAGGCCCAAGGCAAAAGATATACATAGTTCTCAAAAATGTAATGCCATATTCATCAATCAAGCCCACAAATATTGGACACTTCAACTTCTTTGGAATAAAGAAAATCAGATGCATAGAAAAAGATAAAGAAAAGGCCAGGACAGAGTAGAATTTGCTCCCGCAACACAACCAGGAAAAATTTAATTATTTTTTAATTTGCACAAAAAAATATCCCGCTTAGAATTCTCGACAATCTTACTAAAAAAAAGAAAAAAATTACACAATAAAGCTTCCTAAAAAATTCTCATTCTTTGTGGATATTAAAACAAAGCTTTGGCAACAATAGTTGCTAAAAGAAGAAGAAGAAAAAAAAGACACGCCTTGTTTTATTAGCATAAAGGACGGCAGAGATAATGTGCCATCATTCTCATTGAATGGTTTCAGAATCGAAGGCCATCATAAATTCTAAAACTGATAAAACAAAATATATCTAGAAAGCGCAAGAGATATGCCTTGCATTATTACTAAATAGCAGGACGCAACAAGTATTCCATGGTTTTTTTTTTTATTAAAATAGAATTAAATGGCTTTAGAATCGAAGGGCAACACAAATTCTGCAAATCATAAGAAGAGAAATCTAGAAAATAACTTTAAAATCGACACCATTTCAGGTACACAGAGGGTGTTGAAGTAAGGATTAACGTCTAATTACTTCTAGTTTATTTCAATTTATTGCAGCGATTTTTTGAACGATTTATCAAACGAATTTAGAAAATAATAAGTTAAACAAGGTTACAATAGGTTCTAAGTTTAAAACCTCAGTTAATATTTCAACTATGAAATTCAAATAAGGTTGTCCAGTTAGTTTATCAAACTTATATTGCCTAGTCTGAACACAAAAAAAAACAACGAAAGTCAATCCGCAGCCCTTTTCTGGAGCTTTCTGTTCTATTTACTACTTTCCATTTACATTTTTGCTTCTTTCTTCAGTCTTACCATGACATTTTTTGCAATCTGTTTCATCACAATAATTGTTTTCTTCTTCGTTTATATGAATATGAGTTATATTATATAAGGAAGTTATAATTCCTTATATGAATTATATTATAATATGAAGTATCAAATGTTTAAGAGTATTAGATTATTATTTATACTAGTACAAATCTAAATCTGTATAGAGAGCCAAATAAAGAAGGATCTATGAAACCCAATTTCGTCTTGTATAACACTGAAGAATTTCCGCACACGAAAAAATATATTTATCAGTTTGTTTTTTTTTGTTTTAATATCAATTTTATTTGTCAATTGCCAACATTTCTTTGGAGTAAAAGTGAGGTCCGCCTATGAGAAATCGGTATTCTAAATGAGAAATTAAAACGTAAAGAAACGTTAAATCAAATTCTTCATGCTTGTACGTATCAAACAAATTTAAATGGAGACACTCATTATTTATTGTATGAAATTAAGAGAAGGAGAGGTGAATGCACCACCCCCCTCCCCTGGAATCTACGGACCTCGTAAATATGTGAAGAGGGAAAAAAACGTCTATTAACCTTTTATGTTTATTTAATATTTCTTTTTCATATTCTAAGCATTTTGATTATTATTGCAAAGAATTAGTCTTTTTCTGAAACTAATTTTTTAGATCAAATTGAAATAATTGAAGTCAAACTGAACAATACGACGACAAACAAAAGGTTTTTTTTATAGAAACGGGCCCCAAACTGGAGAGGACATGAAAAGAGAAAAATAACACTCTTATTTGGCGTAAAATCAATTTTTCTCTTTTCTTGTCTTTTCAACTGATTTTAGATCCGTTGCTTTGAGAATCTTTTTTTTTGCTTTTTGTCACGTTATTTTCCGTTTTCTTGTCTTTTTCAATAGCTTCAGGCCCATTTGTTTGGAATCTTTTTATTATTTTTGCAGACCAAATTGGTTAGGACATGACATTCCTGAGGTGCTTTTGACAATAAATTTTAACTGATAGAGCACCCCTTTATTAGCACCAAACCCATTCTTGGCACTCAATTTTAATTTGTGACATCCCATTAATTGGCAGAAAGACACTTTATGGAACTAAGTCTTGGCTTTTCGGCGACCCTATTTTGGGCACTAAATTTTTACTTTTTGAGATCCCTGAAAATTCAAAACCAAATTTACCTTTCGTAATTTCTCTCACGCCAGTTTTCCGATTATAAACATACGCCAGGGAATCACCAACATTGCAAATACAAGCAACATACTCGTCAGACCGGTCAAGAGGTGCAACAATGCAACAAGCGAGTGTAGTCAACGCTGCTTCTTCAAGAAGAATTAGACGATGGGCTGCATCAAACGATTGCAACAGAGACGTAAATAGGTCCTAAAAAACATATTATATCAAATCGACATATTACCCATCTATTTATAACCCTAACAATGCAATACTAAATAACAGTGGAGTAGAGAACAAAAAAAAAAACACAAAAGAAACATATTTAGGGTGTCCCAAAAAGAACGCCAGATTTGAATCTACTATAAATCGAATTTGTTTATATTTATTATTTATATTATATATTTACTATTTAACAATAAATATATAATATATTTATTATATACACAACAATAATATATTTATTATTATATTTACTATTTATTCATTATTATATTATTATATTTATTATTACGAATTTGTTTATAAGAAGCACACAAAAAAACACCATCCTCCTCAGAGTATGTTGCAATTAAACTTTGTAACATAATATCGGGCACATGCACCCCCCCCTCTTGCTAGCCCTACAGATACTTATTCTGTCCATGAAATTATATGCCTGAGAAAATTTGTCTGATTTTCAATAAAGGGGGAGGGGCACTCCCAAAAAATGACAAAATCTTATATATATATATATATATATTTATCACAGACGAATCGGTATTTAGTAAGGAAGAATCTGTCAGCCAGTTCGTATAGAACAAATGGTCATAAAAACTTCGAAAGCAGGTTTATTCGATCGGAAACTGTAAGTTCGCGTGTCTTTTTTTAAGGTAAAAAATGAAATGAGGACAGATGCCTGTACCCTTTTCACCCCCTCTTCTTTTTGAATTTGTTTGAAATCCAATCGTACAATTACTTTTAATCTGTATGATTGGAAGGCAAAAGGGCGACCCGAGAAAAGTGGGTACGAAAACAAGATAAGTCCTGACTTAGTACCAAAACGAGCCAAATGCAAGCTACAGACTGGCTAGATTTGAAAAAACAAGCTTCGTACAAACTAAATACAAACTTCAGATCATCCTGAAATAGTGAAAAAACGAGCCAAAGTTGATCTCATTGAGATCCCATTAAGTTTCGATCTCAAATTTGAGATCGATACTTAAGCTCATTGTATATACGTGCCGATTTACCCCACAAGCATATCCACAGGTTATTTATTTAACATTAATGATTCCGAATTCGGTTAAATTATAATAATATTTAGTTTGAAAAGCACAACATTTGCAAATAGGATTTTAGGTGTCAAAGTTATAGGAGTAGATGAATTGGTGAAAAAAACGAGCTAAATATGAATTCGGTGCAAAACAAATTAATTCTGGACAGTTTTTCGAATCTGTATATATGTCTGCTAATAACTATCTATTAATGAGAGCAAATTAACATTGTTTTATTTTTGGTTTGACTTGACGACAATTTTTACTTAAAAAGAGCATAGGAAGCGTCTACTTGCCTACTATACTGGAAGAGTAAATTCAGAAGAGGATAATAGAGTACACTAGAGGTGGTTACGAGAGATTATATCAACAAAATCTTTTTCTATGCATCTGATTTTCTTTAAATACAAAATTCCAAGAAAAACGACTTACAGAAGTAGTTAATTTTCTTAGGCCATTTTCAAACAATATCCGATTGAGATAATGAACAGATGCATAGACAGCACACCGAGCTGCTAATTTAGCCTTTTCACCCCAATTAACACCATCAGCCACGGCTAAGATGGCATTGTTCTCTCGAGCCAAAACTGCAAATGAGTCAGCTATTGGGTCACCTGTAAAAGAAATGCCTATAACTGCTATAGTCATTGCGGCACCAGCACCATGGGAAGAAGATAAGAGTGAAGGGATGGAGCTTCAAAAATAAATGGCACTTGTTTAATAATCCAATATTACTTCTATTATCTGTCTTAGTAAACAAGCAATAATTGTGTATATCCGTGTTCGATTTTTTTCTCGAATAGTAACACTTTCTGATTTGCAAAAATTATCTAAACAGGGCAAGATTTCGAATAAAATTAGTTTAGAGCCTTAATTTTGGAAAATCATTTTTCATATGAATGGCGTCACATTCATATGCTTTTTTCACATTCTGTTTCTTTTTATTAGTGTTTACAAGCTGGCTTAGAACAGTGGATAATGCGTTCGCGGATAATGACTTCGACTCTTGCAGCGGTCATTTAGAAAGTGCATCACAATGTAATTTGAAAGTCGATTCATGCGTTTGACTTCGACTCTTGCAGCGGTCATTTAGAAAGTGCATCACAATCTAATTTGATAGTCGATTGACGCGTTCGATTTCAACTCTTGCAGCGGTCATTTAAAAAGTGCATCATAATTTAATTTGATAGTCGATTCATGCGTTTGACTTCGAATCTTGCAGCGGTCATTTAGAAAGTGCATCACAATCTAATTTGATAGTCGATTAATGCGTGCGATTTCAACTCTTGCAGCGGTCAGTTTAGAAAGTGCATCACAATTTAATTTGATAGTCGATTAATGCGCTCGACTTCGACTCTTGCAGCGGTCATTTAGAAAGTGCATCACAATCTAATTTGATAGTCGATTGACGCGTTCGATTTCAACTCTTGCAGCGGTCATTTAAAAAGTGCATCATAATTTAATTTGATAGTCGATTCATGCGTTTGACTTCGAATCTTGCAGCAGTCATTTAGAAAGTGCATCACAATCTAATTTGATAGTCGATTAATGCGTGCGATTTCAACTCTTGCAGTGCATCCCAATTTAATTTGATAGTCGATTAATGCGCTCGATTTCGACTCTTGCAGCGGTCATTTAGAAAGTGCATCACAATCTAATTTGATAGTCGATTGACGCGTTCGATTTCAACTCTTGCAGCGGTCATTTAAAAAGTGCATCATAATTCAATTTGATAGTCGATTAATGCGTTCGACTTCGACTCTTGCAGTGGTCATTTAGAAAGTGCATCACAATTTAATTTGATAGTCGATTAATGCATTCGATTTCGACTCTTGCAGTGGTCATTTAGAAAGTGCATCACAATTTAATTTGATAGTCGATTAATGCGTGCGATTTCAACTCTTGCAGCGGTCAGTTCAGAAAGTGCATCACAATTTAATTTGATAGTCGATTAATGCGCTCGACTTCGACTCTTGCAGCGGTCATTTAGAAAGTGCATCACAATCTAATTTGATAGTCGATTGACGCGTTCGATTTCAACTCTTGCAGCGGTCATTTAAAAAGTGCATCATAATTTAATTTGATAGTCGATTCATGCGTTTGGCTGCGAATCTTGCAGCGGTCATTTAGAAAGTGCATCACAATCTAATTTGATAGTCGTTCGATTTCAACTCTTGCAGCGGTCATTTAAAAAGTGCATCATAATTTAATTTGATAGTCGATTAATGCGTTCGACTTCGACTCTTGCAGTGGTCATTTAGAAAGTGCATCACAATTTAATTTGATAGTCGATTAATGCACTCGATTTCGACTCTTGCAGCGGTCATTTAGAAAGTGCATCACAATTTAATTTGATAGTCGATTAATGCGTGCGATTTCAACTCTTGCAGCGGTCAGTTTAGAAAGTGCATCACAATTTAATTTGATAGTCGATTAATGCGCTCGACTTCGACTCTTGCAGCGGTCATTTAGAAAGTGCATCACAATTTAAT
This sequence comes from Artemia franciscana, assembly GCF_032884065.1. Taxonomy (NCBI): domain Eukaryota; kingdom Metazoa; phylum Arthropoda; class Branchiopoda; order Anostraca; family Artemiidae; genus Artemia; species Artemia franciscana. Next base: position 48,356,308 of record NC_088875.1, read on the forward strand.
TTGATAGTCGATTAATGCGTGCGATTTCAACTCTTGCAGCGGTCATTTTAGAAAGTGCATCACAATTTAATTTGATAGTCGATTAATGCGCTCGACTTCGACTCTTGCAGCGGTCATTTAGAAAGTGCATCACAATTTAATTTGATATTCGATTAATTCGTTCGACTTCGACTCTTGCAGTGGTCATTTAGAAAGTGCATCCCAATTTAATTTGATAGTCGATTAATGCGTTTGATTTCAACTCTTGCAGCGGTCATTTTAGAAAGTGCATCACAATTTAATTTGATAGTTGATTAATGCGTTTGACTTCAACTCTTGTAGCGGTCATTTAGAAAGTGCATCACAATTTAATTTGATAGTCGATTAATGCGTTCGATTTAATAGTTTGTCGGTGTAAGTTCTTAAAACAAACAGCTTCCAGGGCATCGAGGAAGAATTGGTGCCCTGGAAATTACATTCATTTATGATTGGTTAAGCTTATTGAGTTTATTTTTATTTTGTTTGGTAATAATGCATCAAATCAAAGCGAGAGGAAACCTTGGTGGTCTAACAGGAATTAAAAACATTAGCGCTTAGAAAAATTATAAACATTAAATGTCATTTTTCTTCAATTTATTTTCCTTTATATTAAATTTGAAATTCAATATAAAAGTTCTGCACTTACAAGAATTCAATTTGAAATTTTTGGAAGAACGCCGATTCTTTGACTTTAAAATTATTGACTATGAAATAGTCAGAACGAGCCTAGTATAAACTATGCAGACTAACAAGATAAACTATACAGATAAACTATACAGACATCATTTGTATCCTTTCAGCAAATGTGGTTCTCTCATATTCAGTCAGATTTGAAGCAACAGTAAAAAAATTAATACAAAAATCATCGCAACAAATTTTTTTTTTATTTGGGGTTTTATAATAAAGGGTATGATTTTACTGAATGATCCCAGATAGCATTGGTTGTTCTTAATTTTTCGAGACAGACTTGAGTTTTCTTTCTTATTAGTATCACATGCTACTATGATCAAAAATTTTGAGCCTACCCTAGCAAACCTCATCTAAATCCAGCAAAATGACATAGATTGCTTTATTTTGCACCCCTCCCGCCATTCAAAAGAACACGCCCTTGTACCATATGTTCTAGTGTTCTTTTTAATAGAGACGATTATATATTTTCTTTGTATAACAATGCTCAAAAAGAATGTTGGTTTAGGAATGTTGGCTGTTATTTAAGTAAAATTAGAAAAAAAAGAAAAAAATGTTGTGGATTACTACTAACCGTGGTTTGCTTTTTGCTAGGCTGCAATTACGGCTGAAAACTTGATCCGGCATATATGCCAACTATTAATAGCAAAGGTACAACTTATTGCATATTTCTTATTCTTTAATTTTCTGCCCGATAAGTACGGAAAATCCTAAAAAGTTTATACACAAAATATTTGTGATAGAAAACTCTAGGTTTTCCCGGGGAAACCCCTGCCCTGTTGAATCTCACTTCTCTTCCCACGAATCTGGTAGCCAACTGAATCAAAATATCTTATGAAAAAGTGTTTCATCAAACTTTAAATATAATTAAAAAATTTTAAATAACAATTTAGTAAATATAAAGAAATTTAGAAAACTAAAACATTATTAACTCACCAGACTGAAGGGATGTTACAGGATTAACTTCATACAATGATACAGCAATTCCATAAGCTCTTTCGGATGGACAAGTCCAATTTTCAATACCACCAACAAATCCATCATCTTTAAGAGTTCTTTGAAAAAGGTCATGATTTTCATTTTGGTCCGTTTTAAACCCTCCCATTTTATTCGTAACTGTAGAAGTGTCAGTGTCTTTATCCAAGTCAATAAAAGAGATATCAGGTTCTTTAGATGTAAAGTGAGAATTGACAGGATTGACTGATTCAATCCCTTTATCTGGGCCAGTTTGAGTGGCCACAATACGGGATTTCAGGTGAGCAATCTTCAAACGAGGCAAATCTTCACCAGTCTTACCGTAGGTAATCACAGGCTGATCAGGTCTTGATTGGTCACTAAAATAAAATTTTATAACATATTTCAATAAACTAAACATTAAACAAACTATTGATTAATGTCATACACAAATCCATAGTTTTGAACCATGAATAAAATCTCCAATAATGAAGTACACAGACATTATAGCAGAGGACAAACAACATGAACCTAGATCTAATTAAATTTATTAGCACCATAAGGCACCCGTGTGAAAAAGAGGGAGGGGGGCTAGGCTATTCAGGCATCTCGATGCGAGGACACCCGTTAAGAAACAAAGAGCGCATAATGTAGTTCATTTTTGGTCCATGAGTTCTTTTTTTACGTTTTCTTTCAGTTTATTTGACCTTTATTCAATACATTTACTACACTTAATAGTACTAGATAGATAACAGAATTACTGATAATAAAAATTCTTGTTAAGATTCGAACTTTCATCTTAATGGACCTTTAGCTACAGGAATCTGGAGAATTAACTGTCAAATGTGTGTGTTTTGATGTTTAAACTTCTGCATAGTTAAAAATAGCAGCCATAGTAAAACTAAAAAAGATATATACTGAAATTCTAAAACTTCAACCTAGTGTTAACATAGTAAAAATAACTGTTCAATACAAACAGTGAAACATCAAATAAGTCTCAGGATATTTCGGTCACACATACAATTGCCGTCAACAGCAGATAAACTCTACCATATACAGTAGATCATCATCATCATTATATATATATATATATATATATATATATATATATATATATATGAATAAATATAATACTCATTTACATATAACCCCCCCCCCCCCCCTATCGCAAGGTTGGGCAACAGGCTTGCTACTTGTGCCTGTAAAAAAAAAAAATCCAGCAATTGAAACGTTGATTTGACGTCCTATTCGCCAGCAATGACTGGAGGATCTTTAGGTGTTTTATTTTAATCCAAACATCTTAGAACGTGGACCATTCTATGCCCTCTCTAGTCACGTGAACAATCTTTTCAACGATAGCAGTAGACTACTAGAATATCGATCAGTGAGAGGAATAGAGACTCATCAAAACTTTAGAACTTACAACATACAGGCTAGGCACCATTAATATTTTACTACTAATACTTTCATATTATATATATACTTTCACTGAGAAGAAAGACCCTCCCTTCAAATACGCTCAGTTCCAAAGACCAACACAGGAAAAACTAGACCTATAAGTTAGGTTTTCTTAGTTTTCCAACCTTCCCTTCCCAAAAAAAACACTGCTGATATCTGAACCATACTTATGTCTACCCAAGAGTTGGAAAATATGCTTTCCCTTTGATAGTCAGTTATTCCAGTAACTGAGGGCCTTCAATAAGGAGGCCCTTCTATGTGGTAACTGACTGGCAGATAAAGTCTTTCAATATATATTCCAGCCCAAATGCTTCCTCGTGAGGGTGATTAGCACAAAGAAAGTAAGAAAAAGTTACTTTTAGCACCTAACTCTTCTACGGATTGAAATTTTTTTAAACCCTCAGAGTGAGGATAACTTACCTGTAAACTCCCACTGGTTGTGAGAACCATGTCAACATTCTACAACATGGCAGATTGACATGGTTGTCATATCTAAATTCTGTTCAACTGTCACATATACGTGTGTTTAAAAGTGCATTTTTTGTGCGTTTTCAACCCATTCCCTTGGAAAAATGTACTGATATCCCTAATTGCATACACAGAGCCATTCTCAAAAATATGCACACCACACACTAAAATTCATATGAATTCGACTATTTGGCCTTAAAAGGTTGTCATGTTGTCTGTCCAGAAAAAGATCTTTTTGCTTGTACTTAATTAATATTCTTGATAAGTGAATCTCCTTCCAACCCCCCACTTTTACCACTCACAGTGTAATGTTTATCTTAAAAATTCTTAACTCCCTTTGTATAGCCATTTTATTCTTGATTTTAAATCACAAGAGTCCCATTTCCAAACTCTACTAATTTTGATTGTTTTTAACCTTTTCAACACGTTAAATTCCGGAGCTAAACGATCCTTTTATACATCTTATCTGTGTGTGGTGTTTCTTAACTCTGAAAAGTGAACCTGTCCCATCTAAGCATGTGATAGTCATTATTCGTAGACAAATCTTATCTTACGCCTATGCCATTGATACACAACATGGTGTATGCATTTGTAATCATAACCAGTAAGTAAAAAGGAGTACCTGGATAAATATGAGCACAAGAAGCAGGACCCCACGCCAGCATGGCAACACGAGGGGTTCTTATTATTCTTATCTGATGTAGAATGTTTTTTCTTCTGACTTTCGTCTGATTTTGATTTAGAGGGTATGTGTCCACCACTTTTACTTCGAAATACTTGATTTTTTCGACGTTTTTCGCTTATGCTGCTAGATTCACTTGCATCATCTACATTTGATGAAAATGATAATTGCCTTATTAGGCTTGTTACTTTCTTTGATATTGAAGACATACTGAAAATAAAACAGAGATAATATATTTATGGTTCAACTATAACTTTTATCAGAAATAATACTCTAGTGTAACCTGTTTGTTACAATCCTTCAATGTTTTTTTTTCTGGAGCCACTTCATATGAAAGAGGTGGTCGAAGAAATTTTGGAGGGAGCTCATTTGATTTGAAACAGAAAGCTCTAGCATTCTTTTAAATAGTATGGAATGATTGGAGGGCATCCAGCCCCCCTCCCATACACTTCCCCCCATAACTTCTAAAGACATCCAATAAAAATTTTAAGATATCAATTTTGGTCAAAATAGTCCAATGAATATGCCTATGGAGATGAAATGATTCCCAGAGACTTGTTTAAAAATTTGTTTTATAATGGAAAAAGGGAGCTTTTGTAATATCAAAGAAATTGCCAAGAGTGTTAAATAGAAACATTCAGTGAATATTGAGGGTGACTTTGAACTAAATCAAAAGACACTACGTGCATCCAGGTTGTCAAAAGGGCATATCTGAAATGATAGAGAGAAAAGCAATCAAAAATGGGGTTTTTAAGGCCAAACGAAAATGTCGAAAAAAAGCAAATATTTCGAGAAAATGATCGCCTCTCTTTTTAAAACGCAACAAAAAAATTCAAAGAAATCAACATTTTTGATCGCTTTTTCTTTTTATTATGGCTGGCCCATGTGGTTTAAGAAATTATCTTTATCTGCAATATCTTAGATACAGCAAAGAGTATTAAGCTGAAACTTTGAGAGAATGTTGAGGGGCTATTCAGATAAGTCAAGACACTATTTGCACCAAGGATTTCAGAGAAGCATATCTACAATATCTCATGAACAGCTAAGGGTATTAAGTTGAGACTTTCAGGGAATGTTGACGGGAGTTTTGAACAAAATCAAAAGATATGATATGCAAACATGCTGAAAAAAAGGTGTACGCACAATATCTCAGGAAATGCTAAGCATATTCCATTGAAACTTTCAGGAATTGTTAAAGGAGATTTTGAACTAAATCTAAGAACACTATGTGCATCCAGGTTGCCGAATGACCATATGAATATGTATTTATGATATTAGCCAGTAATAACAACTTCGCATTAAAAACAAAAAGAAATTCATTAAAAAATATTTTCTGAAAAAGGAGTTTTTCAAAGAAGTCATATATAAAAACTTGATAAAACCCTAGATGAATGATCGCCAAGCAAATTGATGTCTTTTCACTTCAGAAATCAAAATAGCACCAAAAGATAAAGATAGCAAATACTAACACAGATAAATGAATAAATCCTAAAATAAGTAAAAATTATAATAATTAATCTAGTCAAATTTCAACAGACAGAAATTACTGCAAACAAGAGAAAGGCTACTGAGTATTGCCCCCTCTAAACATTCTAAACAAGACAATAAAGAAACTCAAGTAGAAGAAAGAATAGAGCAATTCCAGCCAGTGGAAAAGCAAAAATGCAATACAAATATTTCCACCAACATCTCTGCTCAGCTGCCCTCAGTGCAAAAATAAAAAGTAGTAAAACACTATAAATAAGCAGCCACTAAAATAAAATAAAAACAAACCTTAAAAAAACCCACCAAACTTCAAATAGAACCTTTCTACACAACAGTGAAAGGGTAACTCTTTTTTATATTTAAGACTGTAAAAAACAGTCATTAAAATAAAAAAAAAAAAAAACATAAAGAACAACCACTAAAATGAAAATAAACCCTTTCCATATAATACTGAAAGGATAGCTGAGAAAAAAATAATCTGATATTGAATGGCTATTCAAGAAACTAAATCTGATTTCATTTTATTTAATACATTTTTAAAAGTCAATTGCTTTCCCAGTCTGGTATATAATGGGGGTCAAATAACTTTTTCTGGTATGTTTACTAAGGGAAAATTTTTTTGTGTATATATTTCTTTATTTCAACTTAATTTCTCTGAAAACTTGCAATAGTCCTTAAACAGAGGCAATCAAGGAGGTATTTTTAAACAAAATGAAATAATGTAGGTCGTTGTGCACATGTTGTGCCAAGGCGAAATCAAAATTCAGGCCTTTGGCACAGTTTCATGGCTTTGTCAATTGAAGGTCCAACAACAACTCTCCAAATTGCTGATTTGTTTTACCAATATAGAAGCAACTGCAAGAACAGGGGATCCTTTAAACACCACTCCCCAGTATGGGGCTGATTTTATCTTTCCCAGAGTTTTAAAAAGTCTGTAGTTTATTGGAGTTACTGAATACTAAGTTCAGGCTATGTCTTAAAAAAAAAAAAAAAAATTAAGTTGATTGCCCAGTTTTTGAAAATGGGGCAAAATTTAAAAATTTTTCTTTTTGCCTACCAATGAGATACTTTCAATTAGAGAATGTGTTGTTTTAGTATCCTTTGATGTTTTTGACCTTTTCTCTATAATTGATTTCGGCAAACTTATGGGATATCCATTACAAAGCAGAATGTCCTTTATGTAGGCTAGGCTATTGAAGTTCTGAGACTATTTGTGCTTCAGAACAAATCCATATTGTACATTTAACCAAGAAAATGCCCACTCCTCTTTTTACACAGGGGGGGGAGAAGAAAAATACAAATATCAATAAATCTGTGTGAGTTTCCCATATATCAAAAACTCAAGGCTCAGAGACTTCTTGGAAACTAAAGCATCTTAAAAAAGGAAATTTGATATTTTCTTCAAGTTCTAATGTGAACTGAAGATTTGAATCAAATGTGTTAAGATGTGCCAAAAAAATAGGTAATTGTTTCCATGAACCCAAACAGAAATAAAATCATCCACAGACCCCCCAAAAATGGGATTTCAGAGGAAAACTCTTCAGTGCAGTTTTTGATATATTCTGTGTAAAAAGTGGGCAGAAAAGGGGCCAGGCTAATGCTCATTGGTAGACCCATGATTTGGGTAAAAAATCGATTATTATGTTGTAAATATAAGGAAAAACCATTGCAAGGGTGAGGAAGATGTACAATAGTTTCAATATCTAAAGTTTAATAGTCATTTGTGGTTTTTGGTCTCTAGTTTTCTTTAAAGAGCAAGTTCACATTTTCTGATACCATAGGAGGTACACACAGAGATGGCATCGAAACTCGCCAAAATCTTGTCTTTTTTATTTCAAGGTCTTTTAATTATGTGAGCTGAATTTTTTATGTAAAAATTTTGAATGGACATAAAAGAACAAAAAAATTGCAGACAATGATTTTCCTATTCTGGCAGGAAGTGGTGATCAAGTCACCTTAAGAATCATCATATTAATGCGCGCCTTGGAAGGAACTCATTTTCCATAGAGATGGGTCACTTGATACACTTCAAGACTAGAAACAAGTAAAAGCCCATAAGACTTCAGCTTGCAAGCTAACTCATTCACTTCTTTGAGATATTGATCAATTTGCTTATCAGGTTTATCATACTTTTTTTCATCTTCTCAAAAATTCATGACAATCTCTTGAATGGCCAAGGCAATGTCCACAAAATCCTTCAAAGCCCCAAATCTCTGTAAGTGATCAATGGTCTTTTTCAAGAGGGCATCAACAATTGCTCATTTTTGTTTTAAGAGCCCCCCCCCCCCCCTTTTCTAGCAATGATTCTTCAAGTCTATCTAGCTCTTTTTTTTATAGAGATATTAACTAGGTTTAGCTGCCTTTCTCTCTCTTGGACACTTTGTCCAGAAGCTTGTTCTGTAGCATTGCTCTCCACATAGTCTTAGTATTTTGATTAAGCCAACCTAGTCAATGTCAACAACTCTTTGGGAATGGGAAATACTTTGTGTTTGCCTCCATATGTGTTAAATTTGTCAATCACACACAGCTTGACATTCTAAACTCTTTCTGACATGAAGGGTCTGTCAGACAGAATAAGTCTTCCCAAGAGAAAAAATACCAATCTACATAAGCTTTGCCATGTGATAATGCAATGCAGCTTTCAAAAGCTTCAACAAAAGCATATACTTTTGTCCACCATAAGCATGCATCATGGAGAAGATTTGAAGCCAGTAGTAGTGAACAAGCAATGGTGTTGGTTCTACTGAGTTCTTGGCTTGCAGCAGTATCCACTCACTTCTAACATCATCAACACTTACTGCTACTGGGTTCTCTCAAGCAAGCACAATTATATCTGACAGACTTCTAGCTCTTCTCCTTTCAGTGGGATCCATGCACCTAAGCCCTTGAAGGTGGCTAACATGACAGAAAAAAAACCTTTGGCAGCCTGCACAATGATAATTAGATTAGTCACTGTCATAAATGTCCAACCACTGCTCATTTGATGTGTTGCAATCCTCCAACTTAAGAGGAGCACCAATATGCCTTAGTTGTACATATGTGTATTTTTTTAGTCCTTTAAAGCCTTACCTTTGGCAACTAGTTGGGCCCTAATTGCATTTATGGTGGATGGTAAATCAGTGCAAATGTGCAGTGCTGAACCTTTTAGTTTATCCACTGATTTCATGATATTAAGAATGTTTTACTCCTTGCTGCAAGAGAAGACAACAGGCAGTGAACTAGGTTTCTTGGCATTCTCACAAACAGAAACATTGCTTAGTTTTTGCTTGACTCTGAATGATCTAGTAATCTGAATAAACTCTTTCATCTACAGAGAACTTCTGAGTAAATCCTGAAGATTTTGCTCAGGGGTTTCACCATTTTTTTTCTTTTCCTAAACTGTGTACAACAAGGTTAAGCTGGTCTTTAACTTCTAGTTCTAGTAATTATTGCTCCTGATGTTTAATCCTCAAGTTCAGTTCAGAGATTAGTTTGTCCTTTTCCAAGAGCTTTGAATTCAGTGACTGAATTTCAGACTTCATTTCAGTGAACTGTGCAGATAACTGATCTTTAATTTCTGATTGCAATGCAGAAATGGCCACAAGCCAAGCTTCAAAGACAAGTCCTTAAGGGCTTTCTCTAGAGTAATCTGGGTGACTGACATTATCCTTTCCTGTAATAGCACAATAATAGCTGCCAAGGTTAAATTGCACTAAATGGACAAAAGCCCTGCTTGCTTGGCTATTGTTCATGCTTATTTCACTTAAAACTGGCCAAACAAGTTGACAGATTAGAACCTTTGCAAATGAATGGTAAATTGGTAAGTTTAGGCTTTTTATCAGTGCTTGTTATGGCTATCCACATAATTAATTCAAGCAAAAGCACTGAATTAATGAATTATCAAAATCTAGGTCAAGTTCAAAGCAAACTGGATATCAATGTATAATCCTCTTAAAGTTCACTCATGTCAAGAACTCACTTGGAAAAATTATGACTTCACCAATGTGAATGCAGATAGGTGATAGCCTAATACCCAATATAAGCTAGGTGTTATCTCATCAATACTGAATACTAACAGAACACTTGGTTTCTAAACAGTTCTTCATACAGTGGTAAATTTCATCAAAATCATGGGGGGATGGAATTGGCTTGGGAGCAAGCTAAATTCTAAATCAAGTGAAAATCAAAGTAAAAACTAAAAAGAATAAGGCATTTGGTACCATAAAGGTACTATCTAGTACTACAAAAGAAACTTTTATAGTACTATAAAGATAAACATAAACTAAAATAATTGACCTATTTCTGTTGATGTTTGAATTATGTAGATTATCTTAGTTTTAACAAGATTTGAGAAGAAACTAAATTTCAGCTTGGGGGGGGGGAGGCAAACTGGGGTCTGGGAGGGAAAAAAGGCTATACCCATCCTAGCCTTCTCTCCTTGTCTAGATTCATGGATATGGAAATACACTTTTGATGGAAGTAATGATTAAAGATTGACCTAGGCTAGAAAAAGTGGTGAAAGGCAAGTAAAATGGTAAACAATATTTCTCTTTCAGCTAACATATTCGTTAACATTCAAAAAACTTACTATTTCTTACTAATTATTTCAAATATGAGACTTGCTAGAAAGAAGAGCTGAGTAACTACCCTGCAGATCTTGTCTATACCATTTAGCCTATTCAAATATGCCAATGTCATACCTTATTTACTGGCTCCTCAGGAAACCAAATTATCAAATGAAAATATTACATAAGTGCATTGCAAGACATATAATTCTAATTTTACTTAAAGAACCTTTGAGATATTTTTCGAAAATTCACAAGGAAAAGTTTCCATTCGTATTTGGATGGAAAGTAGGTTCGACATTTTCTATGTGTTTTGACGCAAAAAATATATAAACAGGTAGCGTTGTACAGTGCTGCTACCATTTATTGTAAATCATAGGCACCTACAGGGAGTGGGGATCGGTATGGCCCCTCTGGAAATATGGGGGCACAAAGTAATTCATAAGAAACAAAAAAACAAACATGATTGTGCACCCATTGTTACTTGCCTACCTTTAGCTATTGACCCTTAAAAGGGGCAAGATGATTTCGAATCTGTGGCTGAATGACCCTATCCCGGCTTTCCAAAGTAATTTTGTCTAGAGAATGAGGCCGGAATAAAAAAAAGATTGCTGATATTAATAAGTGGCAATTAAAGATTGACCTTTTTCAATAGTGAAAGAATAAAAATCTGAATCTCGACAACTTCACATCAAAGTGATAGCTTTTTATTGTGAATCCAAATATTTAAAATTCTGGAGTTTGACTTTCGATGGAAATAGACCATCAAGCATATTTTATTGTTCCATTTTCGCCGATAGTTATTGTATTGATCTGAAGGTTTACTTTGTAAAACCTATGATTTTCTATAGTAACGAAACCTGAAGGTGTTAAATATTTCGGGTTTTTGGTTTTCAAAATCAATTTCAAAATATTAACATCGCTTAATTATATCAAACACTTAGAATATTGCCCAAAAGTGTCTAGCACTAGAAATGTTTTATGTGATTTTTCCAGTCTTTGTTTTAGTTATTTACTTTCAACAAAGTACATTGAAAATGCTTAATTTCTTACAGTTAAGGAGTTTGCAGGCTTCAAATATATCAGTGTTCAATAACCAAGCTCAAGTACAGATAAGCTCAAGCTCAAGTATAGACTCATGTGGCATCTTATTTTTTGTAATTACTTCAATTTTTTAATTTTATACACCTTGCTTTACTCGACTTACTTCTTTCATTACATTACAATTTTTGTCTGAATGTTCTTGTACCCATCAAAATGCCAGACAGCGCGTTGAAATACTGCCCGTTTTTCTCATGTTATCAAGTTTATCATAATCATAGAACTAAGCCATTTAATGTAGTGTGATCAGGGCTGTAAACCAGGATTTTTTTTCAAGGGGGAAGGTTTACAGAAAAAATTTCATGGGGGGGGGGGTGTTCGCAAAAAACTTGAAAAAATGCATCAAAATTTTTCATAGTCATTTTCGTTATGTTTTCTACGAGTTGGACAAACATTTGGGGTGGGCGGGGGGCAATTCTCCTAGTCTCCCCTGGATATAGCCTTGAATGTAATAGGATGTTTCCGTGACAAACAATTTTATTCCAACTTGTTTATTTTTTCTCAGTTTAATTTGAGCATTGAAAAGGAGAGGGCTAGTTTGACACATATTTTCGAATGTCTAAAATCGAAAGAATTTTTGTACAAGAAGGAAAACTGTTTGCTGTGAAAATGTATAAATTACTTAGCCATTATAAAATCAAAGCAATGTATAATTGCAGGAAGGCTGGGTTTTGAATATTGACCATTAGAAATCTGAAAATCTTGGTATAATACCACTTTTGGATCTTTTGATATCTTGGAAAGTTGTTAATCTAGGACAGATAATTAAGCTTCTGAAAGTGATTTTAGAGCATAGAATATCCTTGTCAAATTATTCTAAATTCCAGTCACTACTCCTCCTGTAGTATATTCTAAGGACTAGGAACTTGCATTTCCTAATACGATATATGCGTAATGCGTATATAAATACGATAATGCGTAATAGACTAAAGTCATTGATCTCTTTGCCAGGAATTCTCGCGGCTTAAACTTTGTTTTATTTTGTGTTTGAAATCTTGTATTCTTTCTTAGAGAATTTTTTTTTACCACCTTTTAGCCTAAATTCTATTCTTCTACCTCTCCCCATAACTACTATTCTGGTGTCCGTTTTCTTTCTAACTAACATTCTGCATGTACTCATGTTACAAACATGCGAAATGTTGGATTAATTTGCAAGCTGAAAGGCAAACATTCCAATTCACCAATCAACTTTATGCCCAGATATGATAGTTTCTACCGTTGTAACTATGTCCCAACTCCCCTCCTGGTTCTCTTTACAGCGGTTAAGTGAACTTTACAAAACAGCGGTTAAGTGAAGTAAATACAAAAGAAAAAGGGCAAAAGAAAAACAAGAAATAAAGTTAATTACATACAGAAAAAAGACGGATAAGGCGATAAAAAAAACCTAGCCTATAAGGCACTTCAATAGCTGGTTCTCGGATAGTTCTACACTATATACAAAAATTGGCTAATTTTGTCAGTTTTTTTTCCTATTTATCGTCAACGACCATTAAAAAAACAAACAAAAAAACGAAGTTTATTATATAGCCTAGAGCTTACTCAGGAATTAGAGTAGGAGGGGGGAGGGATCAGACTGAGAAGCAATAGTGACAGTAGCAATTATTAGGATATAGCTCTAAGGATTGTTTCACAGTTGAAATGGAATGTTTACTTTTTAGCTATAATTAATCCGACATTCAACAAATTACCCGTTATTTCAGCTTTATTTTGCACGATGAATTTTTTTTTTACGTTTTTTAGTCTTAAATATTTGCTTAGCATTTTTCCAATTTATTTGTCAGTTTCTCATTTAGCTATCTTTAAGTTTTTAAGGTAAGAGTAAGAACTATATTTAGTTCAATAAGAAAATAAAGAATAAAAAAAACATATGGTGTAAAACTTGCCCTTATTTTGCCTTATGTATAGAAATCGGGTGAATTTGTCATGAGAAAATACATGCTTTTAGGAGAGTCATAAAGATTAGTCCAACAAAACAAATTTGTCTGCATTAGTAAAATATTTCAAATAAATATGCTCATGCTCAATCGTAGCCAAATCGGCAGAAAAAAGATAATGGAACTATCCCAGAAATCAATACTGCATACCCTTTCCAAATAATTGAATAAATCCATTAAAAGTACGAAGGAATCCAAGCATCTACTCGATCAGTCAATGTGGAATTTAGCAGCAAAATTCAAGCCTAAATAGCAGCACTTTCTTCAGTCTATTATCAAACTTGCACACTAATTTGGAAAAATTGACTGCTCCCTATTGGAAGAAAAAAGTTGAATATGAGGATTTTTGATCCTCTTTAAAATGTTTACAGCCTTTAAAGTTAAAACTTGACAGCTAAAAATATCCCAAAATCAGGCTGTGAACTCTGTCAGTCATAAAAATATAAGGTACTTTTCTAAGCCTCATTCCTGTCGCTCGGGATCAGATAGGACATTGAAGCTGATTGGAGAATGATGATTATGCTATCTCTAACTTTCCTTGCTCGGGACTGCCAGCTACAAGTCAGAATATTGTTCGAAGAGAATTCACTACCAAATATACCTTGGCTGAAAAGCATCGAAAAGGCAAGATATTAGCACAGATCATCTCCAAAGAAAACATGCAGTGCTGGTATAAACCCAATTGATATTTTATGCCACCATGACAAAGAATGGGAGCCATCTTGCCTATTCGCTGGATATTTTCAAAAATATCTCAGCACCAGGTGAAGTGGCCAATCAGTCCATTGCGTGATTAACATTAAAATTCATCGCTTTTTCTGTTTGGGTACCAATGACCAGAATCTCCTTAGCAGTTGTCTGACATAGACGTCAAAGATGTGTTTACACCCGTTACATGCACGAAAAGAATCTTTCGTTGAATGCAGTTGACTCAGGAAGCGATAAAATTAGGTCAAATGCGTTAAGAATTGAGCTGAATGCTTCCGGATTCTTCGAAAAAAGTGACCAAAAAGGTGATATAGTCTGTGGTCCAAGCCGTTTAAGGTATGTCTTCGCAAAGCTTAATTGTGACAGCAAAGTTAGCTCGTCACTTTTCTGAGACTGGTACTCTTTCTGAATACTCCATCTGAGACGATGGCCTTAAGTGACTGCAATAGAGAGTCGTTTAGATCAAGACGACGGTTCAGTTCGGAGACCAGTTTGTCAATAACAAAGTAGAGAATGTCCATTTTAAAGTCAATATATGGGTCATAAGTACTGTCGTACCTGGCATACTTCCTTTTCCAGGAGCCAACACTGGAATCGACGTAAAAGGTGGCTAAATTTTTGTTCAAAGAAACAGAGCGTCTTGGTGAACTTTAATGTCCAGTCTCTGACCCTTCTTCTTAACAGCTGATACAATCGTTCCCCAGTTGTTATCTGACCTCAGTAGCTGCACCTATTCCTTGAGAGAATTCAACGGGGCTTTTAATTCCAAATATATGAAAGAATCAGACTTTAGTTGTTTTGAGATAAATTAGACCAAGTATCAGAGTCATCATCTCAAGATTTAGCAAAAACTTTGTGTCTAAAGCAGCGAACAACCCGTGTGCTTATCTTCTGTCGTCTGCTGTTCCTTAGCTTGATACGACCTGCAAAGTCTCCATGATGGCTCTCAGTCTAAATGCAATTTTCTATAGAGACGTATACCAATAAGACCACCTTGTTTCGACGCGCCGCTCTAGTTCTAACAGTTTTTCACCACACTTTTACTAAACCTTGACAAACAGTTCTGCTTCTTTTCAGGAATGCATAGAGGTTCTGACAAGTTGAGAAAAAGTCCCTGACGTTAGGACAGTCAGTAATGAACTGATCTAATACCAGGTTCAAGCAATGGGTACGACAATGATTTTACTTTGCTTGTGGTGCAAATTACTTCAGCGAAGCTTGAACTCCATTATAGGCTCCACTCATGCCACTGGCTCTGTCATAACACCGGGCTACACGGTTCTTCCATGCTAGATTTAGCCTCTTGATTAGAGCCTGAATGGCGGAGGCAAGGCTGATTGCATTAAGCTTTTCCAAGTGAACACAAAAGAATGGCTCTTCACAAACGTCCCCGTTAAGATCAACAAATCTCACAGCAAGGCTCAGCTTTCACCAGCTAAGAGTGACCAATATTTCAAAGTTGATTTTTTTTTGTCGTCCCTAAGACAATCTTCTTAGGGCGATTACTTTGATGATTTCATTTTGATGCTCTGGACTAGTGTAGGCCCCATATTGCTTTCTCATTAAATCATTCCCATATGAAACGAGTTCTGGGATTTCAAGAAAGCTTCCACAGTTTCCTGAATCTTCTTCTTCATCATGCTCTCTGAATGCTAATCCCTGACAGGTAAGAACGTCTACCACCTTAACCAATATTGCGACATATGCACAATTTTCTCAATCGGTTCTTTTCGATCCTTGTCACCAACTGGTGCTATGGAAGTCCTAGTCCCTGCTGAAATTGATTTATACTCAATCCAATTGAGTAATTAACTTTATAGAAGTCTGATTCTTCGTGTTTTGATAACTTTTTATAAAGTTTCTTCCCTGGTTTCAACTAAACCTCCTGCAACTGTGGCAGTGTAGCCACACATGTGTAGGACTACTGGAAATAAAACAATGCCTACAGCAAAAGCAAAAGACAGCGTTTTTCAGCATAGAGTACTCGACCAGTTTTCTTGAGTATGCCTTACCGGAGAAATGTTGACCGTCAGTAACGGGGCAGTTTGGCAGTTTAGGCTGAAAAGAGGAATCAGTTTTGCCCAGAGAAAGGTACACTTCTGAAGTTGAACTTGGTACCTAAGACATAGTACCCTTTTCATTATTACAGTTGACACGCTGAGAGTTGGGTAGTCCTAAAAAATTGAGCAATTTATCAAATAAATATAAGCATGTTTTGCTGTGTTGCGGAGCTACACTGCTGCTTTTGTAATTATTTTTTTTTCTCGTGATCAGCAATCTATAGATCAGAAAAATTAAAAGATCATAAAATATATATGATCTTGGAAAGTCTTGAAAAACGGAGAAAGAAGTTCCCGGGGAGTTGCGAGAAATTTCCAGTATTTTTCATAGAAAATAAAAATCTTCTTTTCCTCGCATAATAAAAAGTATTTAATTGTGACAAGATGAAACTGTCCTAGCTCCGGAAGTAAGCTTCTTAGGGATCAAGTAGTGTCAGATTCATGTAAAAGATTAAATTACCTCTTTGAGAACTTGAGATTAAAATTCTTTTCTCCTCTAGATTTCCAGGAGATAACTGCAAAAATTGCCACATCCATTTTTTTCCCTTGGATTTTGGATCTTAAAACCTCATGTATTTTTACCAAGTAACACTATGAAAAGTAAACAGGAAGACCTGAACTGTGTTACATACAAAAATGCTTCCTTGAATTATAAATAATTTATAAATTTGGTATTTTAATTTTCGTATCAGTTTTAGTTAATTAATTATTAGTTAATTTGTTTATTAAGTTAGTTAATTTTAATAGATCGTTAAATTTCGTATCAGTTTTTTTCGACCTTCTAGAGGTAATTTTTGTCTTATAAAGCAAGATTTTTGTTTTAAACTCAGAGGTATCGACATTGTAAGATCTGGACCTTACATTAGTTTACCAGGGATAAAATCCCTCCCGATAAAAACTAAGCAAGACGACATAAGCTTTGCTATATGTCAACTTGCTTTGCTAAGCGAGAAATAATAATAACTGACTTACCTATCTCGCATCAGTTTTCACTGACTTACTAGAACTAACCTTTTTTTAGACGTACAGATTTTTTTTTTCAGTGCCTATAGACCATTGTACATCGTCTAAGAATGGGAGTTTACATTAGTTTCTCGAAATAAAAATGGTTCAGAGATTTTCTATTTCGGTGTTTTGATATTGTAAATTTGCTGCATTTTGTCAAAGTAGAGAAACCCAGCTTCGAACACTAACCTTTTAAAATCAAACAAGGTCAAAACTTAAAGAACAATATAGTCTCTCTTCGATAAACCAAGCAAAATTCCAAATCTCTTAGAAATATCTGGTAAGCAACAGCAGCTATCCTGATTTTGCAATATCAGATTGTTATTTTTCTTTCAATTTTTTTTCTTTAATTTTTATTTAATTTCAATTTAATTTGTTAGTTTTTATTCGAGTAATGCAGCGGGAAATAAACAGAAGGACATCAACTCTTTTTCATGCAAAAATGGAGTGTTCACTCTAAATAATTTTTAAATAAATGATTTTTTTTAATTTCTAAAAATTTTTAATTTTTATCAAGGGATGAAATGGTTTATGCCAATTGCAAGATTAAATCTGGCTGTCTACTCGGGTTCAGGCATATCTAAACATGCAATGGGACATATAAGTTTGTACCCCGTCAGACTAAGTCGCATGTTTTGCTCCACAACTATGACCAGGGGTTACACCTTCTGTAACATCTTACAATTCTTTGGCACCGGAGGTTTTTTTTCGGTTTTTCGTATCAGCGTTAAAAAAACAATTCATAGCGTTTCTTTACTTTTAGATTCCCGCTAGAAAGGGAATTCCGTGTCCGGTTTTCTTTTATACTTGTTTAAATGGCACATCTTGTACGCGTCTTGCGGCATTGATGACATGTCCCCTACTCATTTTAGACAATTTAGAAACGCGGTCTTTAAGGGATTTGGCGTCCACCGCCTCCATGATGACCAACTAAACCTACATCGTAATAGATTATGTACAATTACACTCTTTCGTTGGTTCTTTTATTTGTATTTAAATAAAATAAAAACAAGTTTTTTAAAACTAAAACTAAGGAGCGACATTAAAACTAAAAACGAACAGAAATTACTCCGTATATGCAAAGGGCCTTTCCTCCTCAACGCCCCGCTCTTTACGCTTAAGTTTGACTCTTTCCCTTAACTCTACTTTTTAAAATAGTAAAAAACTTTAGCGTAAAGAGCGGGGCGTTGAGGAGGAAAAGCCCTTTTCATATACGGAGTAATTTCTGTTCGTTTTAAGTTTTAATGTCGCTCCTTACTTTTAGTTAAAAACAAAATTGTTTTTTTTGTTAAATTTCTGGATTTAATGTATATTTTGATCTTGGCTCTCCGCACATAAATAATTAAAACGAAATTTGCATATTAATTTTTTTTTGGTTAAATGGCTTTCTCATAGTTTTAATCGGAAGATTTTGAGAAAAAAAAGGAGCGAGGGAGTAGGCCTGGTTGCCCTCTAGTTTTTTGATTGCATAAAAAGGCAAGTCAAACTTTTGATTTCTTATGAACGTTTTCATTAGTAAAAAATATACATAACTTAGAAATAAACTTACGTAACGAAATTCCATATTTGTATTTTTTTTATTGCGTATATGAGGGGGTTTACCCCTTCGTCGATACTTCGCTCATTAAAAAAAGCTTAAATTTTATCCCAATTCCTTAAGAATGACCCCTGAATCACAAAGACCCTAGAATAAATAGTTGAAATTACTAAAAATACTTTAGCGTAAAGAGCATGGTATTTACGAGGAGGTAAACTCCTCAAATGTGTAATAATTTCCGTTCGTTTTAAGTTTTAATGATACTCCTCACTTTCAGTTGAAAAAAACATTTCATATTTATTTTTTCACTGTTTTTTTTAAATAATGCTAGAAAATCCTGCGCTCCCTTCATTGAAATTCTCTTCCCCCATGAAAATTCTTCCATGGAAAGATCCTTCCACCTAACCCCCTCCAACAACTTCTCCCCCCTCCAAACTAAAAAATCCCCCTGAAAACGTCTGTACACTTCCCAATAGCCATTACTACATGTAAACACAGGTCAAAGTTTGTAACTTGCAGCCCCTCCCACGGGGACTGAGGGGGAGTAAGTCATCCCCAAAGACATGACTCAGAATTTTGATCTGATGACTTTGGGGAAAAACGAGCGCTGGGAGGGGGCCTAGATGCCCACCAGTTTTTTCGGTCACTTAAAAAGGGCACTAGAACTTTTGATTTCCGTTAGAATGAGCCCTCTCGCGACATTCTAGGACCATTGAGTCGATACGATCACCAATGGGAAAAAACCCAAAAAACAAAAAAACAAGTTATCACGCATCCGTGATCTGTCTTCTGGCAAAAAATATGAAATTCCACATTTTTGTAGATAGGAGCTTGAAACTTCTATAATAAGGTTCTCTGATACGCTGAATCTGATGGTGTGATTTTCGTTAAGATTAATAAGGTTTCGTTAAGATTTCGGGTAAGACTAATCCTGATGACTTTGGATAGCTAAGACTAAACTTGATGCAACTTATATATTTAAAATCAGCATTAAAATGCGATTCTTTTGATGTAACTATTGGTATCAAAATTCCATTTTTTAGAGTTTCGGTTACTATCGAGCCGGGTCGCTCCTTACTACAGTTCGTTGCCACGAATTGTTTGATTAATTACCCTTTGGTTTTTCAATTTTACATTTGAGGTGAATTTTACAGATGGAAATTATCTGGGAAAATTTTTCAGATCTTTCTAGAAAGGAAGTTTTTTTTTAGCGGGGGGAATTCTAAAGGAGAGATTTTTGAGGGGGATTTCTGACGGAAAATTTTGCAGAGGAATTTTCTTGAAAGAGGAATCCTCTGCCAAGAATTCTCCAGGTGGGAGCTCTCTGGGGGATTCTTATGGGTGAAGAAGCTGGACCCTGAGTTAAACAACTTTATTGTTTTTGAGTAGACGAAAATTTTGAGAAATACATGCATAAATACAACATCAAATAGTATAGGCTACTGGAGTTAAGACCCAAAATACCTTTTATGAGATCTCCCCCTTACCAGGAGAAGGCCCTCCCCCTTCCCAACGGAAATTGTTAATGATCTTTTTGACCAAGAAACAGCTCCGTTGCTTTTGAGTTCTTAAGAACTCAAAATTGAACAAAATTTTGAGCCAAAATTCTTAAGAAATACTTGCAAAAACACAGCATTAATTGGCATACTGGAATGAGCTTTTAAAGTGGCAAGATCAGGGCACTACAAGAAAATTATCAGTTCTTCTTAGGAATAGCTTTATTTTTGTTGATTTTCTATGCTTAACTCTTAAATGCTTAATTCATAGAAATGAATTTCTATGCTTAACTCTTAACTTAAGAATTGTAATACGTTTGGAATCGAATGTCCTTGAGAAATCTCAAACCAACGTTAACTTTGACAAATCAAAG
Organism: Artemia franciscana; assembly: GCF_032884065.1. Lineage (NCBI taxonomy): Eukaryota > Metazoa > Arthropoda > Branchiopoda > Anostraca > Artemiidae > Artemia > Artemia franciscana. Next base: position 48,376,819 of record NC_088875.1, read on the forward strand.
TTAATCATGGTAGTATCTTAATAAGAAAATTTTCGCCCAAAAGATTATTGCCTAAGCTTTTTAAAGGTAGCCAAATTTTCAAAATTTTTTTATTAGTGTAGCATTAAGCATCATACTAAAACTGAGACCTTAAATAGTTAATCTATTGGCGGCTGGTATGACAGGATCTTCATCTAGTTTTACAGTTATTACTGTAGTTAGCATTAGTTTTGCAAAGTTCTATATTGTTTGATTACGCATGAGTTTATGAATTATTGTAATCGTTAGTGTTATTCCAGACCCCCCCCCCAAAAAAAAAATAATTCAGATTTTCGATTAATTCTATATTAGCATGCGCTGTTTTACATTTTACTTACACTGAACTGTTGGTTTCACCAGGGTAAAACATGTCCCAGTCTGTCATGTGTCTCATGTCACGCATCTCGGTCAGTATATATAAGATAATAGAAGTGGAATGCAAAGCAGTTTGGTTTCACTATAATTTTACAGATGTTATTGTATTTTCAATACTTTGCGAAAAAATTAACTTGTATAAACAACACTTGGTAAAAACAGTTAGTGTTATCCATCATTCCACGAATCCCCCCTCCCTAGAAAGCCTAGCTATTACTATACTCGATCGATCCTACTTTATAGATGTCATCTTGCACCTAAATTTTTGTTTTGATGTTAAATGTAATTTAAATATTGGTTTAATCTCATTTCGAATTGAAAATTAATATAACTAATAAAATATGATTGAAATTATCTATCTTACCATTAAAAACTGTCGAAAATCTCTAATAAAGAATAATTTGATTTAAAAAACCTTTATTGCTTGTAGTTTCTTATTTCCTTAACATATTTGTCAATTTAAGGATTAAGCTTATTATTAAAGAGATCTCTTTCTTCATTGCTCTGTTGCAATTTTATGCAAAGTAAGAAAAATTAAATATTGAGAGAAAGAAAACGAGATTAGGAAATACAATCCTCTATGAGCATAGTTGTAAACAGGGAGGGACAAGGAAGGGATTCTTTCTGAAATATGGATCGGAAGGAACCTCTCAGAGAAAAAATTTAGAAAATGAGATAAAAATACCTGTGCTTTTGTTTACATTTCCACCCTCTCAAGCTTGTCACCCAAAGTCACGATTCAAAAAATATAGGCACTAAGTGTAGGCTATAGCAGATGAAAACAAAAGATATAAAATCCAGAACTTTATTGAAAATATCCGTAATAGCATTAAAACTAACCATCTGATCCCATATAAACAACACAAAATGAAAAAATAAAATTACGGGTAATTAATTTCCGGCAACATACACCAAAAATTAAAATTACCTTCAATAATTAGCACCATTCCAGTTTGGCTTTGGTGCCAATAAGGTTGGTAACTTTCATGCTCCAATTCTTGTTAAGATTTTTAAAAGTCCGAATTAAAAATCAGACTAATATCAAAATGAATTTTCATTAAAGCAAGCTCACGCAACGCGCAAAATTAAAATTGTTAAAGAATAAAAACCCAATAGTTTTTTGTTTTAAAACGCATCTATTTTAGGCCCAAGACTAGAAAAGCCCATCATTGATAAAAATAGATGGCAATTTTCATCGAGCTGGCTATCGATGTCAGCTTTGCTTTCCACTGATATTTACAATAAGTAGTAAGGAATAGCAAACAAGTTATGCATTATAATTTGTACATAAAAGTACGTCCTATTACGAGATATATAAAATGAACTTCAAAAATAACCAAAATTTTTTAAGCGTAACGTTATGACCGTACCTGGTGTACTGTGCACTTGTCACTATGTAGGTCATAATGTAGCAACATTAAAAAGACTAACGTTGAATTTTATACGTTATGAGCGCATTATACATTAATAAGAAGAATTTAATAAGAACTTTAAAAATAACCAAAATTTTTTAAACGTAACGTTATGACCGTACCTGGTGTACTGTGCACTTGTCACTATGTAGGTTACAATGTAGTAACATTAAAATGACTAATGTTGAATTTTATACGTTATGAGCGCATTATACATTAATAATAAGAATTTAATAAGAAATTTAAAAATAACCAAAATTTTTTAAGCGTGACATTATGACCGTACCTGGTGTACTGTGCACTTATCACTATGTATGTCATATGTAGCAAAATTGAAAATACTAACGTTGAATTTTATACGTTATGAGCGCATTATACATTAATAATAAGAATTTAATAAGAACTTTAAAAATAACCAAAATTTTTTAAGCGTGACATTATGACCGTACCTGGTGTACTGTGCACTTATCACTATGTATGTCATATGTAGCAAAATTGAAAATACTAACGTTGAATTTTATAAGTTATGAGCGCATTCTATATTAATAATAAGAATTTAATAAGAACTTTAAAAATAACCAAAATTTTTTAGACGTAACGTTATGACTGTACCTGGTGTACTGTGCACTTGTCACTATGTAGGTCACAATGTAGTAATATTAAAAAGACTAATGTTGAATTTTATACGTTCTGAGCGCATTATACATTGCGCACCATCATTTAGGACAAGTAAAATAGAACAAGAGGGGAATATAATTATTTTTTTTGCACTTTGGTTGATTGGCATATTCTAGATTAAATCTTGAATCAAATCAGAAAAATACTTTAAAAGTTTGTCCACCCGATCCTGTTATAACTTTCAGATTTGTTTTGACGATGGTTAGAGATGCTATGGTTGTTTATTAATATCGAAGGAGTAGTAAGCTACTTATCTTGTAACATGGCAATCTATGAGCAGAAAACAAAATAGTAATTGCGAATTTCGTGAGGGTTTTAGCATAAAAGTTACTAACATGATTGGCAATCAAATCAAATTGGAATATCACCAATTTGAGAAAGCTGAGTCTTTTTTCTCGACTATTCTAGCTTTGCATAGCTTCAATTAGTGACGTAAAACAGCCTACATATAGCCTACCTCGAAGATTATAAATAACTGAAAATTAATTTACAATATGAATAAACACCCTTTCTAGATAGATGGCATTAGCTTTTATTTGCTTAATGTAACTGTAATGAAAAACAGGTTAAAGGTAAAATTTTAGTGACAATCTATGGTTTGAATTTTTGGACTCTTCTAACTATGAAGCTTGGAATTTTCTGAGAATCGTCCTAGAACTGGAAAAATACCTTTAAACTGAAAAATACACAAAATATTTCAATGGAAGAGGTAAGTTTAAAAAATTGATAAGGTATAAAACACAGTACATTTTTTCGATAGATGACACCACTTTTCATTTGTTTATTATCAGAATAAGAAGAAACAGGCTCTCAAACTTACACTTTACCTTATCTTTCTTTAAAGCAACTTTTTATAAGCAGAAAACAAGTTGAAGATGCTGAAATACATAACGTAAAATTTTCTGTTTGAATGTTTGACTCTCAAGTAAAATGTTTTTCTTAATATTTTCACCTATATATGCATCTAAACTATTCAAGCTAGCAACTTGAATTTTTTTAGAAAAGCCTGTGACCAGAAGAATGCATCTAAATCAAAAAATGCGTTAAGTGTTTCAATTGAAGAGAAAATTTCGAGAAATTTGATAAGATATAAAAATACTGCACATTTTTTTTCTCGATAAATGGTGCTATTTTTCATGTGTTTAACGTCGCATTAATTATACAGCTTTCTAGAGTAAAGTTTAACCTTATTTTTCTGGTGGATTTATTTTATATAAACTAAATTGATAATGCTGATAAAAATAACAGAACATCTAACGTTTAAATTTTGAACTCAAATTTCAGCGTTTTTCAAATTTTTTCCTTCCACTGAAGATGAAGCTAAACTATTCAACATGGAAACTTAAAATTTCCAGATAACAAGTCCTGGAATCGGAAAAGAAATTTTAATGCAAAAAACTCAATGGAAAAGAAATTGAAAATTTAGGAAAGTCTTTTCTCAATAAAAGACATTATTGACATTATAATAAGTGACATTATTTACTCATTTACTTATGTTCCACTGTAGCATATTATTATGTTGAAACAACATATTGTTAAGCTGTAATAATCTCATATTCTTATATTGGTGTGTTTTAACAATTTTACTGCTTTTGTGTTTGAATGTGACACGACGATTTTACTATCATTGAATAGCTGAGATTAGATTTTAGTCATTTTCTGAATTAAAATTTCATTTACCTCTGCACTATTTCTTCGATTGAATATTTTTTTTGACAATTTGTCTACTATTTGCGGAAGTACCAATAGATACTCTTCCATTTTATTTTAGTTGTTATGTATTATTTTTACTTGAAACTTTTCTACAATAAGTTGCCGATTTTTTTTTTCTCATTGCGATGTAGCAATTTTATAATTGACGGTACTGGAATACTTTAACGGTGAACTTGACGATTAACGATTTCCTTTTTATTGAGATACGGCACACTGTATTATATGTGGGACATATATGGGGAGAGCCTGTGCCCCAAATTATCGTACGGTTCCAAGACTACCTCCAAATATTGCCAAAAAATCTTCCTATTATTCGTAGGTGATTCAAGAGCACACTTTTAGCTCCTAAAAATATAAAATAAAAATATCATTTTACTTAAAAACCTGTAACAATCACGTCCAGATAGTGAGATGGTACAAGCCTTTCTTAGTTAGCTAGATATAATCTTCGGTGCTTTTTTTTAAATCAACAATGAAACACTCAAAAATAACAACAAAAAACATTTCAAAATATTCTCCTGGCCTGAGTCGTTCCAAAAACTAGTCGTGGGTATAGCGCTTTTTAACTTTGGTCACCGTATTAACCTTTTTGAAAAATTAAGTATACCTACAATTTTTCATGGCTTAAACTGATCAAAGATTAGATAAAAATAATGAAAGTATAAAGATAAAACTCGCATAATAGGAAATAAAGATAAGAAACTAAAATATATATATATATATATATATATATATATATATATATATATATATATATATATATATATATATATATATATATATGTATGTACGTCCCGGTGAAAGACCAATTTTAAGTCGCGTAAAGGAAGAAAAATACTTTTAGCTAAGATACCCTTGTTTGTTTTTCTTTCTATCGTTTTTCTGCTACTTACTTCTTTATTTTATTTTTTTTGTTTTTCGGTAAAAAACATATTCTGGATATAGATCTGAAACATATAGTATTCATTTATATACTAGCCTTCTTTTGTCTCTAGTAAAATCAAGCGATTCCCGAATTCTAGCTTTGCGCCAGGTTTTTTTGGAATCAAGATGCCGAGCAGAACACATCAGCAAGGCAAACCTTCACTGGGCATATCATTTAATTTACATTTTATTTTGCATTTTTATACAACAAATTTCGCAGGGAAATTGCAAAAATAGAAATAAAATTCTTCGGGTTATATTGGAGGATTCGTTATACCAAACGGATGGAGATATTGAAGAACTTGACCAAAGTTAAAGAGCTACCCACGTTTACTTAATAATTACTATTACCATAAATACAAGTACAAAGGAATTTTTTCTAGGGCTAATGGATTGCCTGCAACGTTCAGGGGGGGGGAGAGTTCGAAATAAAATAGAAAAAAACTGATGGAATATACAACAAATATAGGACAGCACGGAACAAGGTATATTACGATGAGATTTTAGAGGTGGCACAGACCATAAGAACCCCTCCCCTTCCCCTTGCCATGCATACAGCCCCTCCCTTGCATACATGTCTGTTGCTTTACTAACTTGCTTATGTTTCCTAACGTACTAACGTACGTACTCACCGTACTTACGTTGCTTTACTATAGAAGAAATACGCAATATAGGATTTCCTATTTTTCGTTAACTTCTGGTATGTTTTAACCATAAAAAACTATATAGATGGTTAGAATATACATAAAACAAGAATTATCCAGAGACGCCATTGCTTAATACGATAAGGAATGGACAGTGACCCAATTTATAAAAGATCCTATTAATGAAAAGGACCGTAGTCAAAAGTTTGCAGTTCGTAGCAGACTCGATCACGGGAAGCAGGATTATCAGTCCCCCTGTGCATCTGAACAGTATAAGAGAACTTTCTAGTCATTTGGTTCTGTATCAGGATTCTGCACATACGAATTTCTTACTTAGAAAGGAAGGAAATGTTCTTCGATTCTTAAGCCAAAATCTAACCTAAAGTTTCAAATAATATCTCCAATGTCATTCCAGGTCATAGATAAGTCCAAATAAGGTCTTGATAGAGCAAAACAAATGTTCTTCTAGATATTGCCACAAAAATACTCCATAATTATATCACAGATAACTTGCTTCATTTCCATATTTAGGCTTCCAATCACCTTAGAAATGGAATTATTAATATAATTAAAACAGGTAATAATGAACTCGGGTGAAAGGCTCTGGAGTTCGATCTGTAGCACTGACCTGAAATAGAAGATATAATATTAAAAAATAAATTTATTTTTAATAAGAAATATTTAAAAAAATAAAATTTTTATTTTTAAAAATAAGAGGTTATAATATTAAAATAAATTTATTTTTAATAAGAAATATTTTAAAAAATAAAATTTTGATTTTTAAAAATAAGAAGTTATAATATTAAAATAAATTTATTTTTAATAAGAAATATTTTAAAAAATAAAATTGTGATTTTTAAAAATAAGAAGTTATAATATTAAAATAAATTTATTTTTAATAAGAAATATTTAAAAAAATAAAATTTTGATTTTTAAAAATAAGAAGTTATAATATTAAAATAAATTTATTTTTAATAAGAAATATTTAAAAATAAAATTTTGATTTTTAAAAATAAGAAGTTATAATATTAAAATAAAATTTATTTCCTAAATAAGCTAACTTAATAATATATATTTTCCCAGCAGTATCGTTAATCCTAGTCTAAAATGGTATAGTAAATTGTCTTAATTGACAAATTAAGCATTAATATTCTAAAAAATCACGTTTTTTTGCAACTAATCTACAAAAACAGGCTTGATTAAAGTCCCTTTTTAAACGGTGTAGTGACTTATCTTTATTGACGGATCAATCATTAATTGATAAAATAATAAAACTAATTAATCAAAACTATTTTTGCATTAATCTACAAAAAACTCAAATGGTGAAGTGAATCGTCTTTATTGATGAACAAATCGATAATTAAATAAATTAATTGACACAAATTATTTAGAATTAATCTATGAAAACCGGCTTGATTTAAGCTGCATCTTAAGAGGTATTGAGATTCATCTTAATTACGCCAATTAATCATCAGTTTTTTACTGTTTTAAAAGTAGAGTTGAGGGAAAGATTCAAACTTTAGCGTAAAGAGCGGGGCGTTGAGGAGAGAACAGCTACTTTCGTATACGGAGTAATTTCTGTTCGTTTTAAGTTAATTTCTGAACGTTTTTGAATTAATGCATGTTTTGATTTTGGCTCTCCGCACATGAATAATTAACCCGGAATTTGCATATTCATTTTTTTTTGGACAAAATGGCTTTCTTATAGTTTTGATCGGACGATTTTGAGAAAAAAGGATCGGCGGAGGAGGCCTAGTTACCCTCCAATTTTTTGGTTACTTAAAAAGGCAACTAGAAATCTTATTTTTTTACGTACGTTTTTATTAGTAAAAATATACGTAACTTACGTAACGAACTTCTATATTTGTATGTTATTATTACGTATATGAGGGGAGGGGGGGTTCGGCCCCTCGTCAAGACATCACTCTTTACACTAAAGCTTAAATTTTGTCCCAATTCCTTAAGAATTACCCCTGAATCACAAAGGCCGTAGAAGAAATAGTTGAAATTACTAAAAATACTTTAGCGTAAAGAGCGAGGTATTAGAAGGAGGTGAATCCCTCATATTCACAATAATTTCTGTTCGTTTTAAGTTTTAATGCTGCTCTTTATTTTAATTTGAAAAAAACTTTTTCATATTCATTTTACATTGTTTTTTTTTTAATGCTAGAAAATCCTGCGCCTCCTTCATGGAAATTCTCTTCTACCATGAAAAATTCCTCCATGGAAAGCTCCCCCACATAACCACCTTCCCTCAACCCCTACCCCCAACACAAAAAATCCCCTGAAAATGTCTGAACACTTCCTCATAACCATTACTATATGTAAACACTGGTCAAAGTTTGTAACTTGCAGCCCCTCTCACGGGGACTGTGGGGGAGAAAGTCGTCCCCAAAGACATAGTAATTAGGTTTTTCGGCTATGCTGAATAAAATGGCAGAATTTTGATTCGATGACTTTGGGAAAGCAATGAGTGTGAGAGGGGGCCTAGGTGGCCTCAAATTTTCTTGGTCATTTAAAAAGGGCACTAGATCTTTTAATTTCTGTTAGAATGAGCCCTCTTGCGACATTCTAGGACCACTGGGTCGATACGATCACCCCTGGAAAACAAAAACAACAAACAAACAAATAAACACGCATCCGTGATCTGTCTTGTGGCAAAAAATATAAAATTTCCCATTTCTGTGGATAGGAGCTTGAAACTTCTACTGTATGGTTCTCTAATACGTTGAATCTGATGGTGTGATTTTTCGTTAAGATTCTATGACTTTTAAAGGTTGTTTCCTCCTATTTTCTAAAATAAGGCAAATTTTCTCAGGCTCGTTACTTTTGATGGGTAAGACTAAACTTGATGAAAATTATATATTTAAAATCAGCGTTAAAATGCGATTCTTTTGATGTAACTATTGGTATCAAAATTCTTTGCTTAGTTAATACGACTGAGTTAGACCTTCCATTCTAATTCCAACGAAAAGGCAAGGTATTTCTCTTGCCTTAGTCCTTACAGCCCTAAAATTAAATAATCTTTTTCTCGGTTATTTTTCCGTTAATATTAATTGATTTTTACATTATTTATTTTCAGTTAATATTAATTGTTATTTATATTATTTTAATTATATTATCTGTTATTTAATATATTATCTATTAGTTTTACATTATCTATTATTATGTGTTATTTATTTCTTGTGATTCCAGAAAGCGGAATATGCAGGACAAGCTACTTTAATTCACGCATACTCAGCAGTCCTTGGGACCAAGTTTGCACATTACTAAAACTCAATGTTCATGAACCATGACCAATTAAGTATGCCAGGATTTATTTCGGGTAGGGGGGAGAAGGTATACCAATGAAAAAAAAAAATGCAAATCATATCAAAACTGTACAAAACAAGATTTTGATACTGGGGGGGGGGAGGTTGATCAAGGGGGATGTCCTGAATTTCCACCCATCTACCCACCAAGATTTAAGCGTAGTTTCCTAACTACATACCAAAAGGTCCTAAATAATACAAACTTATTATGACAGCGCAGTGGATAATGCCACGCCTAGAAAATTCTAGTGACTGAGGCTCAAACTTGCGGGTGGCCGCCACCGACCTCAATATTGACACGAAACTGACACGGCTTTACGCTGTGTTTGCTTCAAGTGGCTACGTGCTGCAGATAGATATTAGTAGCACTAGCAGTGTACTGAAAAAGGGGAAATATTTGAACTTCAATTAGGTTCGAATTGGGAGTGAAAGATGCTAGTGCCTCTAACTGTGTGTCGCTAGCAAGCAGAAATCAGGATTTCAATTAAAGGCCAAAGTTAATTTGAAGCCAGCCCAAAATTAGTGAAAGTAGACAGATTTATTTGTTTTTAAACTCTTTTGAAAATTGAATAAAAACAGGAATATGAAGTGGTTGACTCTGGCTTCCTTTTCTTCGAACATTGAGTTTCCCCTCTTCGTATAGGCCTGGAAACTCAGGAATATCAATTGTCCCTAATGAAGATCAATACTACACTGCTTACTTTTATCGTCCACTTTATATGCAAAGCGCTATCTATACAAAATTAAGCAATTAGGTAAAGAAAAACACATCGCACATCAAAGCATAAGCGCTAGGGGGCGCATGTCATAGTCAGTCTCAAGTTTTCAAGATTTATATGAATTTTCCCAAAATTTCTCATACTTTTCATACAGCTTAAGCAACGTTGTTGCAAACTGAGATACAAATTGATATAAACGGAGAATAGCAACCAGACCCCCCTCCTCCCAAGCTGTAAAAATTAGAAGTACCAACCATGATAGATAGATAGATAGATAGATTTATTCACACGAAAAGCCCAATTGGGCCATGGTGACATGCACAAAACAAATGAAAGGAATACAGCAACAAACATAGACTGAAAAGACATTAAACTAATTATTTAAGAAAACATCACGATACCTCATACCCACCCGGACGAACTTTCCAATATTATTTATAGTTAAGTAACACCTACTTCTCACCTACCTCCCTACCAAATATTTCCAAGTGCAAATCCCTCAACTCCCTACAATCCCATAAAAATGTTGCCAAGACTCATCCATCTCTCCACACATGGGCAACTGTAAGGACCATCCCTCAATCTATTTCTCCCTAAATATTTCCTACGTTCTCCAAGAGGCATAAAATTTTCCCCTTACATACATTATCCATTTCAAATTATCCGGAGCCAATCCCATTTTTAGGTAAATTTCTTCGCCCCAGTTCTCCTTGACTTCCGCATAAATCCCAAGGGACGGCGAGGTGGCCTTCTCAGCTTGCCAAACCTGAACTTCCTGAGAATCTAGCCTAGTAGCAACTAGCCTAGATACAGTCCCTATCATCTCTCCTATCCCCTTTCCCTCATTCCAGCAATTACCTAGCCCTGCACGGTCTAATATATTCTTCACCTGATTTGGCCACGAATCCTTCCTCCTATCTTGAAGCATCATTAAAAATGCATGTTTAACTAGCCTATTATCTTCTATCGATGATACCCTTTTCCAATATTTAACCATACTAATTAACCTACTCAGTCTCATACACTTTATTCCTATTCCCCCTCTTAGTACTAACCCATTAAACTTATTATCAAGGACTAACATACGCTTGAAAAACCTCAAATGCATTCTCTCTAAATTCAACCCCTTATTAAACCCCTAAAGCTCCGCCCCGTAATGCAAAGCCGATCTAACCCTAGCATTAAAAACACACTTTTGCAGTCCTACATCCCTAATTTCCTTGATACTACTTTTACTTAACAATCCCAGTAGTCTATTTCCCTTACTTTCTACTATCTTGAGATGTTTTTCCCATTTCCCATCTGACGAAAGCCTATAACCTAAGTACTGAAATTCATCTACGTAGTCTAGTGTCCTACCTTCATACGTAAACTGACACTGCGAATCTATCTGTTCTCCACTTTTCCTAAAAACCATTACCACCGACTTCTTTGTGTTTAACACTAGTTTCTTATTCCTAAAATAAGAAGATGCTAGATCTAGCAGTTGTTGTAAATGTTCTTTACTTTCCGCTACTAATGCTATATCATCCGCAAAAAGTAATGCCATAACGCTTGCACTTGAAAGCTGAATTTTTGGGGCGCCTCTGCCTATCAAATATTCTTCAAAATCATTAATATACAATGAAAATAGCCTTGGGGAAATTGTACATCCCTGCTTAACACCAAGTCTACTCCTAGTAACCCTAGTAACCCTAGAGTAACCCTAGAGAGTAACCCTAGAGAAATCCTTGCCTACTCGTACTACAATCTTAACTATATTCTACATAGATGCTATAATCTTAACAATGCGCTTGGTAGCCCTAGTGCTAACAACGACTCTATCATTAAACTTCTATCCACTCCATCAAACGCCCCTTTTAAATCCAAAAATGCAACAAATAGCCCGCCCTCTTTTCTCTAACCTGTTTCCTAATCATCCCCAATAAAATAAATATCTGATCTATAGGGCTATAGCCTTTTCTGAACCCTGCCTGCGAATCTGATAAAATTCTATTTTGTTCTATCCAACTGTATACCATATAACTCTATAATTCCCATGGTCTAATCTATCCCCTTTTTTAAATAACGGCATTAGAACAGACGTAGCCCAAGACAAGGGCCATTCTGCACTGTTCAATATACCGAAAAACATCCCTGCTATAACAGGCAGCAGCCACACCCGTCCCCACTTCCAAAGTGCGGTTGGTATTCCATCTATACCTGGAGCAGACCCGCCTCTCATTCCTTTCATTGTCTCCCAAACTTCACTTACTTGGATGGGAGCAACCAAATCATAATCACATTCTTGCATTGGCCTATCAACTTATCTACGCTTAAACTAGTTCCTCCTTGGTCCCTAATCACTTCGTTTTCTCTCTCCTCTAAATACGTAGGCAAAGAATCTACTGCTAGAATACCATCACAAACCTCTGTTCCTCTTATAGAATTTTTAACCATACGCCAAAAGATCCTAATATCTCCTTCTCTATAATCTTTTTTCAGTTGCTCTCCTGTCCTAATTTCATGCTCTTTTTTCTTAATCTTCAACATTTTCTTATCCTTATTCCGAATCAACTAATAATCCATATAAAATCTAGGATTTTCCCTGCTACCTATGCCATCCCTCGCTTTCCGCAGTACCTCTAAAACTTCCTGGCGTTTTCTTTCACAATCGTCATCAAAAAATCCATTCTTAATATCATTCTTAACTCTGCAATTTAACTTTGAACCTACCTTATATACAACATCATTTACTAATACTAACGGCTCCTCTATTTTTCCATCACCTAGTAAAACCAAACATTTCTCTAATTCCTGCTGAACTTCTTCACTCGTCATCATACTCTGAAAATTTTTCTCATACTCTCTTGTTACTTTCAGTACCTTTCTAATCCCTAAATCCCCAGTTTCCCTGCGTTTTTTCTTCCTATCACTATTAGTCGCTAGTTTCTTAGAACTAACCAACTCAAAAGTAGCCTAACAGGCAAGTGATCTGAACCTACACTGCCATCACCTCGAAATCCACACAAGATGCCAAAGAGGAATATCCACCAAAATATAATCAATTACGCTTAGAGAAGTCCCGGAAAAACAAGTGAAATTTCCCACACCTCCATCCTTTCCAACTCATGTCAATGCACACAAAGTAGTTTAGCACTGCGACTTAGAGTTACTCGCTTTGTCTATAGGCCACATCCAAAGTGGAACACGAGTAAGCGAAAAGTTGGTAAGCTCGGTTCGTCGGACCAATCTGATATAAAAGGGAGGGGGACCTTTTCTAGTCATTATAAAATTGAGCATCAGACATTTACTCATGGAAGAAAACCACATAAGGGGAAAACTATCCCCCGGCTTTTGGCAAAATTGGAAAAATAGTATCATAAAATGCCCCTCATTCATATCGTCTCTCTGAAGAAATAATATAATCCCAATCATAAAATAAAAAATATATGTAAAAATAAATTACTTATAATAGTGGAATTGAATGCTGCTGCTACTGATTCACTAATTTGATCAGGCTGGACGCAAGCGGTCGAGCTCAGAGTCCAACTAACTCTAGTGGGTTCTTGTCGAATCCTTCCGTCTCTAAGAGTTATTGGGGGAGGGGTTCGAGAATTCATTGCAACACAAAATCGTTTACTTCCTCTTGAAGAACGGCGAGTTGGTGTCAAAATAATATATTCTCCATTTTCATCAATCCAGCCACTGTGACATGTAAAACCTAGAATATGTAAAATGTAAGAACCACAAGAAAATGTTGGTTTTCCTCAAAATGCGAGAAAAAAAGTTTTAATTTTGCAAATAAGACGATTTTATCCGATGTTAAGAAATAAAAATGATAAAATCTTCATCATTATTTTTGTTTATATTTGTGTGGCCCTTAAATTGAGAATTATTTCAACAAACAAAATTGAGATGCCCTCTTAGAGAACGAAGCTAGAAAATGTTGAGACGACGAAAGAACAAACAAAAACAAAAAGAGACGAAGAGAAGAGAAGTAACGATCTTAGGGATTGAAGTGATTTCTAATATAAGAATTTTACTCCAAAGTTATCTTAAAGTTTTTACAGCTCAGTTCAAGGTAGGTATTACATAGTTTAGTTTAACTTATCACGTCACTAACTATAATAATACTAACGTCACAAATAATAATAAAAAAGAATCGTTAATGTTTTCGTCAATAGTTATACACCAATGCATTAAGTATTTCCTCTTAAACATTTAAATCTAAATTGAGAAACAAATATAATCAAAAGGCGGAGCCAATTCAATCTAGGGGAGGGACAAATTTGTAAGTTTTTTCAATTTTTCAGTAAAAATGTCACAAAAGGCATTATTCAATGAAACATCCCCGAAAAAAAATAGACGCCACTGCTATCTTATATAAGAGGAATGACATCATATGATGTCATGATGTACATGATGTCACAGTAATTTTATAACGTTATTGCAATTTACTACATGACATCATTTGTAAAAACCCAAGTTAATGCTCTTGACGAATTTTCTCAGATTTCTGACCTGTCCAGATCGTTTTTTTATGCGAGAATATCCTAAGATACAAATTTTTCCGAGAACATATGGAGCCGTTTTTGAGAATATACATAAATACATAATAGTTATACATAATAGAAGCCATTAATAAGCGCCCCACAATTGACGTCACTGCTATAAAGTTAATTTGACTTGGAATATTATAGGACAAACAGCGAAGCATGCCAGACGACAGGCATAAAAAAGAAAACCACAGCGTATACAATGAAAATTGTTTGACCCCCTTCCCCCCAAAAAAGGATAACAGGTTGAGTTCCAAAATTGATCTTCTCCGAGATTACAGTATCGAGCAGATATGGGTAAAATATGAAAGCCAACGAAAAGAATTAATTAAGGAATGGATTCCAGCAATTCAAAAGAAACTGCCTTCAAATAATCACATGCACAAGTAGAGTATTTCTTGAAAATTTTCCTGACTTAATTATTTGCAAATTTTATCGATACTACTAAATTTTTAAGAGTCAATCTGAGGTCATTATTACAGAAATAATAAAACAAACATCCCTGTATGCAGGCTACTTTGGTTAACCTTTAATACATCTCTGTCAGCCAACCGGTCGTCCGTGGTTTGCGGGGGAGGATGCCATAAAAAAAAATTTAAGGGAGATGGGATCTTCCTGAGAGGGTGTGAAGGAGAGATTTTAAAAAGATTGGGAAGGAGGAGAAGTTTGCTTAACAGTGTTGGCCTCAGGCGGCTTTGTACTGCGGTGAGTTGTTAGTAGTAGCAGCGTGACAGACAACTGCATTCTGGAGGCCAAAGCTATTTTTCTGAAGCTTTTTTTTCATTTCATTTCCTCTCCTCTTAGTGATTACAACACAGAATAATCAAAACTAAACTAGTCTCATTTTAGAAGTCATTTTAAATAACATAAATATTTATGTATATTTAAAGATATTTATCAATAAGATACAAAAGCAATAGGGCTATGGAACAGCAAAAACTTTTTCATACTTGAATACTCTTTTTTTTTCTGAAAGCAACTAAAATTTCACATTCCATTAATTTGGCTCTATTCCAAACCTGCTCTTTTACATTACATATCTAATTTTTCTTTATCTTTCAAAAGTTTTTAATTAAACCTATCTCATCTCTACTAAGCGATTCTTTTATTTATTTATTTATCTTATTGTATTTTTTATATCTATTTTCTTTTTTATTTATTTTTATTCTCCTAATTTACAACTAATATTGCTAAGAACTCAATACAGTACCAAGCCGTCTGAGCCCAACACAGCTAGACACACTCCCCCTCCATGCCAAACTATTTTAAGCCTCCCTTTTTACACCTTCCCGAGGAGTTTCAATTTCCATTGAATCATTTCTTGCAAGACCTTCCCAACCCATTCGGAGAGGGACCTGCTTTTCATTTGGCGCTAGATGGTTGGCCAAAAAGGACAATCTTTGGCAATTGGTCATCCTTCATCCGCAAAACATGTCCTAGCCATCTCAAATTTTCGCTCACTATACGACCAGAAACCAGGTTTGAACCGAATTATTTGTAGAACCTACGGTTCGAAACATGGCCAATCAGACAGGTACACAAACCAATGCGTGGACAAATCGACTGGAAAACATCTAACAAACCATTCTCCGTCATCCAGAGCACTCTTATTTCAGAACCATACTTGACCCCTGTCATCACTATTACCTCTAATATTCTAATCTTAGTTCGCAGGTTTGTCTTCCTATTCTTCCAAGCTTTTTTCAACTGTAAAAAACCTAGGCCTGGTCTATTCTACTTTTAACATCTTCGCTACATCCACCATCTTCACTGATAATACTGCCTAGGTAAATGAAGCTATCTACTTGATCGATTTTCTAGATGCCCGACATCACTTCTTTAACTGAACTTACTCCCAGTTTAAGTGGTTCACTCTTCTTAACATTAGTTTTTAAGCGTGTTATTGCGCCCTGAGCTTTCGTAACCTTAAAAAATAATTCATTTTTCTAACATTTTCGTCTAGGACACTCAAATTATCAGCATGATCTAAGTCTAGGAGAAATTTACTTGCCCAATTGATTCTATGCTCTCCCCTAGCGTTTGCCATGTTCCTCAGGACTAAGTCCATCAAAATGATCCATATAAATTCAATACGAAATCAGCTACGAACGAAGTTTTGAAACCAGTATTTCCTACCTTAGCCGCAACAACATTATTTGTGTACTAATAGCACTAATAGCACTAATAGCATAGCAGTAACCGTTATTCACGTACATAGCACATAGCAATCATAGCACTTTAAAAGTTTTTTTTTAATTTATCATTTTATATTTATTTATATTTTCTGTTTCAATTATGTACTTATATTTGTTACATTTGCTATCACTTCATAAAAAATTGCTTACTCCTGACTTAAAAAAATTCATTGTCGGAAATGATTTTAATAAGTTATTTGAACTGTGTATAGTTTTTCAAGAACGAAAAAAAATCTCTAGGATTTACTTCTTTGAAAAAAGATCTGTTCAACAAAATTGCCTTTGCAGTGGTTTGCGAATTACGAGCGATAAAGTTTTACCATACCATAAAATATGCAAATATCATCCCATAAATCATTAATTTATATAGGTAATTCAATTTCTTTATTGATTTCCAAATCAATTTTTGTACAGAGTAGATCAATTTTAAAACTTCAGATATCGGTCGAGAATTATTTCCCTATTACGGAATGATGACTTTAAAACGAGTTCATCTTCAGGGTCAAGGGGTTATATAATTGTACTGATTCGTTTATTCGTTTCCAAAAAATTTTTGGACCAAAAAATTTGTCTTCATGCAAGTGATTACTTAACAATTAAAAATAACTAGACAAAAGAATTTGAACTTTCTCCAACCTCCAACCTTGAGAACTTCCAGGAAAATGGGTTAGTATCCCTTCAGAATGGAGGTCATGTAACACTCCTGAATGATAAAATCTTTGATAAAAATGATATTTATGAGAATAACTAAACATAATGGCTTTCAAGCAGAATAAAGAAGACTCTTCCAGAATATCAGTATTCAATTCGCTGAAAAAAGATCCATTAATTCTGCAAAATCGTCTCCACAGAGCCTTTCCAAAGAATGATAAAATGTACATAAAATATGCAAATATTTTACAATAAATCAACGCAAGATATATGTTCCTGTCATACTTTAAAGCAAGAATTAGAAATTATGATCGCTTTTTTTAATATATAAAACTTCCATGGACGTTAACGTTCTTTTGGTTTCCGTAGAGAAGAATTGGGATCGTATTCATATATTCTGGAGTTTCATGAAATATAGGAAAAAGGAATATCTTATGGAAATTTGCCTTTTTCATTGGTTTTATTGATTTCCTAAGTACCATACTTCATATCTTTAAACACCATATCTGACATTGGCTTAAAGGAACATATTTTTATCCCTCGAAGTTAGATTTGTAGTCGTTTTTCATAGTTTTCATACAGTTCCCATAGTTTTGATTTTTTATTGATTTGATCAATAGGTGTGTACAGCCAACAGAAGAAACCTAAGGATTACTCGTGAGGGGAGCTGATACGAAACAAAATTTGACTGTAAGGCCAAATAGGTATACTTCTGCACATTTAGCGTGTTTTCACAAATATTGCGGATTTTCTTACTGGGGTAGGGGGGGGGGGGGTTCTAGAAGTAGATGTCAAGCAGGATATTTTTACGCCTAGCACCAAATAAAATTTCAGAAGACAGTCATTTGGTGTTGTTTTTTTTTCAAAATTCGTAAATAAAAATCTTATTTATTGGATTTATTTTATTCTTCCAAGGCGAAAAGACAATGTGATCTTACGAAGGTAAAAGGCAAGGTTAAACCAAGTGATTTGACCCAGGAATCTAAAAAATGAACAAAGTTGAATTATTCGTTTAGGCTTTTGAACGACCCTCTCATTGCTATGACATAGCGGCACTTGCATCATATACCTCGTGTAGCTCAAGAAGTGAAGTTAGGTTAATCCTAATAAAATATACCTAAATATGATAAAAATAACATACTTTGAAAGCAGATTTAGGATATATATCTGCAAATTGGGGGGGGGGGGTAAAGTACAGCGGGTCTGCATCCAAAATGTGTTAGCCACAATTATTGTGATATTATAAAGTAAATTTTTTTTTCTAACTTCACATTGTCTAAATACTTTGCCCCACCCCTAGTGAGCCAATATATAGCCAAGATTATACATTTCCCATTCTGTCAACTCTCTGTCTTTTCTCATGGTAAGTTGAAAAAACTGCGATAGAAACCGGTTTACAGTGCATCAATGCGTGAACAACTTGATCATACAAATACCAACATAGCTAGTGTAAACATGAGAGACATCCAAGTTTCTTTACTATATTGCATAATATTCACTTAATACCACTCACTCATTATCAGTCCTATTTAAAATATATCCAGATTCCTAAAATACATCATATTCTTCATTTAACAGCACTCAGTCACTGGTATTCCTATTTATCTTTTGTTTAATAGCTTCCTATTTTATTTTAATTTGCTTTTCATCTAACAAACCATAAATTGTTAATTTGACAATAAGGAAACGCACTGAGTACACACTGGCAAAAAACATGATTTAGACTTAAATTACACACAACGTGACACAAAGCTTTCTAAAAGTCATGAAGTAAGAAAGTGAAGTTAATGCAAAGAAAACTTTAGAGATAAAATAAATAGTAATAAAGAACTGAATAAAATAAACCATAAATAAGTTCAGAAAATAAATACAAATAAACAAAATAAATGGAAAAATAAAGAGTTCACACTAGATATTTTACAAATTTATAACTTTCAGGAAAACAATATTGACATCAAATCATTAATTTCCCCCCCCAAAAAAAATCCTCAGAAAACCATCTACTGACAGCACACCCAACGATTA
Organism: Artemia franciscana; assembly: GCF_032884065.1. Taxonomy (NCBI): domain Eukaryota; kingdom Metazoa; phylum Arthropoda; class Branchiopoda; order Anostraca; family Artemiidae; genus Artemia; species Artemia franciscana. The sequence goes on from NC_088875.1 coordinate 48,396,022, forward strand.
CACAACTCTTAGAGCTTCACTAGTTAAAACTAAAACAAAACTCCATCTGATGCACTGTCGTGCTTACAGGCAGCACGTCGACAAGAGTGCCGGCAAAAAAGTAGAACACCTGTAGTAGGTGCTTCACTATATACATTACCTAGAATAAATTTCACAACTAAATTTGGCACGAACCCTTTATCTTTACCCCTTTATTAACAGCCTTTATTTAAGTCGCGAAATTTCATAACAGACGTTCATCATTCAGTATATTACTGACAAAGTATTTTTTTCACTTTTTTTTAAAGTTCGCTTGACCTATGGTCCCCAAAAAATATTGTTTAACCAGTCTTGACATGCATTATGACATAAACTTAATCCTGATTAAGTGCCTTCCCTTAATCCATTTTTGCCTTCCGCTTTGACGCCCATTATGACCATAAGAAAGAACATAAAACTCTTCTTCGTCAGGCCTGTACAGTTTAAAGTTTTGCATCCCAGGTTCTGACAGAGGAGGGAATATTCACCTTCCATATTTATTATATATTTCAAAGTAAATATTTATGTATTTAACTTCTGTTTTTCACAAGTAACACTCTTAAATCTTTAGCACTTTCCTTTGTCTTTAAAAATAGATGAATCTATTAAAGGAGTAATAAGATAGAAGACAACCTGGAAATAGGTTACCCACAATATATAATAGCGCATCAAAGGGGGAAGAATGTCCGTCTTACCATCAGAAGCTCGAGAAATAAGATTGCAATTTCCTTTCATGTCGACCATTTCGGAACTTCTACAGCCAACTTCAAAACTCTGAACTCCCTGTTCGGTACAACTAGATCCCTGATCAAATCCCAGATCTCGATGTTGCCAAGTAACAATATGCTTCCCTGAATTAGGACAGGATGTAGCAGGGATAGAAGAAGCTGAAATGGAGAAGGGGATCATTAGTGCTTGATATGTAGACCTTTCTCGGCCAACCGTATCTGCAGGAAATGACTTGAGATATAAAGATTAATTCCCTTTATTTATGTGTTTATAGGTTATTCATTTGACTTTGAAGTTTATCTCCTTCTTAGCTTATACCTGACTAAGAGTAAAGTAGATCAAAGCATGGAAAAATAAAACAAGGCAAGGAAATAGGGAGACAAGAACAACAGAGCTGCAGTTTCCTATATTACAGTTATGATGGATGAAAATAAACGCCAGGCTTTAAAAGGGAAAAGAAAAAGTCGACCTGGAAGGATACAACTTGACGAGATTTTATTACTAGTCTCTGCAGGTTTATGCTCTATTTTTTTTTTTTTTGTAATAGTGGGGCTTAATTCAGTTACACCCGCTTATGGTAAAAACCATTAAAATACCATTGAAATAAAAATAATTTTTTGGTGTCATGGATTAGTGCTATGTACGAGAATAATACTGCTGCGGTTAAGGTAGGAAATGATTTTTTTTTTGCCATTACCATTGAAATAAAAATAATTTTTTGGTGTCATGGATTAGTGCTATGTACGAGAATAATACTGCTGCGGTTAAGGTAGGAAATGATTTTTTTTTTTTTTTTTTTTTTTTTTTTTTTTTTTTTTTTTTTTTTTTGGTAATAATGGGGCTTAATTCAGTTACACCCGCTTATGCTAAAAACCATTAAAATACCATTGAAATAAAAATAATTTTTTGGTGTCATGGATTAGTGCTATGTACGAGAATAATACTGCTGCGGTTAAGGTAGGAAATGATGTTCGCAGCTGCTTTCGTATTAAATCAGGAGTTAAACAGGGTTGTGTTCTATCCCCGTTTATATGGATCGCTTTGATAGACTTTTTTTGAGGAGTAAGGGAAAGGCAATGGGAGAACAGGTAGTTATATGGGGAGGAAGAAATTTCCCTGACTTAGATTATATTGATGACTTAAGCATCCTACATTAAAGTGTAAGAAAAATGAATGAGCTTTTAGAGGTTTGCGAGTTCAGGGTGCTAGAATAGGGCAGATTATTAATGTTAAGAAGACTAACTCGCTAAGGCTAGGAATAAGTGAAGATGAAAAGGTAACGTTGGGCACCGAAAAGATTAAACAAGTGGACAGCTATACTTACCTTGCTGGTATTATTAGTTAAGACGGTAGGAGCATTGAAGATGCTATAAGTACAATAGCCAAGGCTCGGGGTATTTTTTCTCAATTGAAAAAAGTTTGGTAGAATAGGAAGATAAGTCTGCAAGGAAGACGTTCTGCGGATGAGGGTTGACAGATTGGCGAAGATTGTTCTTTTCGGCGAACCGTCTAGGGCTAAACGGAAAGTAGGTCGTCTGTGGTTGGGACGGGAGGATGTCGTAAAGAAAGATTTAAGGGAAGTAGGAACTTCCTGGGAAGGGATAAAGACGGAGGCTTTGAATATATTAGCATGGAGGTGGAGCATACGTAACTGTATTGGCCTCATCGGCATGGTTCTGCAGTGAATTGTTAGCAGTAATACTAGTAGACATGAAAAAAAATATGGCTCCTGGGCGTTTCTTAGGTCAATTCGTACTTGAAAACTGTAATTTCTAAGAATTGTTTTTTCGAGTGTTTAAAAACTATGAAGAATTGAGACAGTATCATATTCTTATCAATTTTGCTACGTTTAACCGTAAAACTAATTACCTACACTTGAAAATACTGTCATAAAAATTCAAAATTATCAGTCTGTTCATTCTCAAAGGAAACTACGTCTTCAAAAGCAAACCACAACTTCTAAAGTTCTTCGGTACCATGGGTTTTTAGCTTATTTTTTTGCTGATTTTTTCCCACGTTTCTATTTTTTTTAGTTTGATGTTTGCTAGAAACAAAAACTGCATAACTGCATACAGTGTTCTTTTCCAATAGAAATTAGCTGTTTTACGAATTTTTTTAAGGTTATGTTGTGCAGTTAACATATTCACACATTCAGATTTTAACTGTACTTGTTACTTCAAACCTCAATACCTTGGGCTTTATTAAATTAAATTAGAAAAAAGTTCTTTAACTGAAAGTAAGGAGTGGCATTAAAACTTTAAACGAACAGAAAAATCATAGTTATGAAGCTGCTTAGGTAAAATTAAATGCTAAGATTGGCCGGAAAATTACACAAGTAAGTTATTACTTATATCGGCCATTATTTTACAAAATTTGAACTTCAGCATAAAGAGGAAGATATTGACGAGGGGAAGAACTTCATCATATAAGTAATATGAGGGGGTTCGCTCCCTCGTCAATACCTCGCTCTTTACGCTAAAGTTCGATTTTTGTTCCAATTGCTTAAGAATGACCCCTGAATCACAAAGGCCGTTTAATTAGAATAAATAGCTATTTTGAAATTACAACAACGTAAACACCAAGTTGTTGACGAGGGGCGAAACCCCTCATATAGGTAATAATTTCTGATCGTTTTAAGTTTCAATGTTACTCCTTACTTTCAGTTAAAGTAACTTTTTTTTAAATTTATTTCCTAATCGTTTTTTAAACAATGCAGGATATCCAGCGCCCTTTCATGGAGATTATCTTACCCCATGAAAACTCCTGCATGGAAAGATCCTCGCACGAAACCCAATCCCCACCACTAGAAAAAATCCCCCTGAAAACATCTGCATACTTATCAATAACAAATAATATATGTAAACAATAGGCGAAGTTCATAACTTGCAGCCCTTCCCCCGAGGACTATGGGGGATTAAGTCGTCCTCAAAGACATAGTTATTAGATCTTTCGACTATATTGAACAAAATGGCAATCACAAAATATTGATCCGGTGACATTGGGAAAAAAATGAGCGTCAGAGGGGGCCTAGTTGCCCTCCAAATTTTTTGGTCACTTAAAAAGGGCACTAGAAGTTTTAATTTTTGTTCAAATGAGCCCTCTCACGAAATTATTGGACCACTTGGTTGATACGATCACCCCTGGAAAAAAGCAAAAAAAAAACAACAAAAAAACAAAGAAACAAGTAAACACGCATCCGTGATCTTTCTTCTGGTAAAAAAAAACATAATTCCACATTTGTGCAGATAGGAGCTTGAAACCTCTACAGTAGGGTTCTCTGATACACTGAGTTTGATGTTTTCATTAAGATTCTATGATTTTTAGGGGTGTTTCCCCCTTTTTTCAAAAATAAGGCAAATTTTCTCTGGCTCGTAACTTTTGATGGGTAGGACTAAAGTTGTTGAAACCTATATATTTAAAATCAGCATAAAAATATGATTCTTTTTGTGTATCTATTGGTATCAAAATTCATAATTTTTTTTAGAGTTTTGGTTACTATTGAGCCGGGTTGCTCCTTACTTAAGGCTTGTTACCACAAAATGTTTGATTTAACAGGAAAGGATAAAATAAATGAAAAATAAAATCAAATAAGTGAGAAAACGAGGATTTTGCCAGCCAGTAGCAAATTATAAAGACGAAAAACAAGCAAATATTTTGACAAGGACTTCCGCTAAGTCGTCCTCAGTGCAAAAAAAAAAAAAAAAAAAAAAAAAAAAAAAAAAAAAAAAAAAAAAAAAAAAACAACATCAACAAAATCTAACCTTCCGAAGTGAATTTGAAGAGAAGGGGAAAATACACTGAAGCAAAAAAAACAAGAAAAAAAAAACAGAATCAATAAAAAGAGAATTAACCAATTGATTGAATAAATATTCTTCGCCTTGCAATGGATTTCACCGGTCTGCAATTTTGGTTTTAATTAGTTATGCGGACAGGTTGTCTTAAATTAGACTGGACGAAAATATTTATAAAGTCTTTTAATATTAAGTTGTTATAAATTCAGCTTTATCTCCTGTTTCTATCCTGCTTCTATTTGCAAATCTCAGGGACTTATCTATTGAAATTTTGTGTCCATGCAGACGTTCCCCTAGTTGTTGATGGTTCTACAAATGTAAAATTTCTCACATGAACACGGGACTCTGTAGACACCACTACCCATTATAGGGTCAGTTTTATCCTTTCCCAAGTTGAAAAAAGGTTCCACTTTTTGTTCAGTTTTGAAAGAAACAGAGAGATTATGTTTTTTTTTTAAATAAAGAAATTACTAAGAGACATAAAGAGATACAAGGCCGACCCAAAGTGATCGCTATCTAAATTTCGTACTCAATCTACACCCTCCTTCTATGAAAAGAGGGATAGTAATTTCTTTAGTTGACAGAGTTAAGAAAAAATTTGTTCACGTGATCATGTAAAACCTGAATTAAATTACGTTAAAGATATTCTATTCTGCAATGGCTACTCGACCAATCTAATTGAACATATAATAGATAGACGATTAACAGAGGTAATACAGGAAAATAGGGAACCCGTCCCCCTTGATTCAGTTACTCTGACAATTGAGAACAAAACTTTCAAAACATCACCATGCGTCTCGAAACTCAGAGACAAACTTAGAAAAAAACATAATCTCTCCGTTTCTTTCAAAACTGAACAAAAAGTGGAACATTTTTTCAATTTGGGAAAGGATAAAACTGACCCAATAATGGGTAGTGGTGTCTACAGAGTCCCGTGTTCATGTGGGAAATTTTACATTGGTAATATATATATATATATATATATATATATATATATACATATATATATATATATATATATATATATATATATATATATATATATATATATATATATATATATATATATATATATATATATATATATATATATATATATATATATATATATATATATATATATATATATATATATATATATATATATACATATATCAAACAGTTCGTGGTAACGAACTGTAGTAAGGAGCGACCCGGCTCAATAGTAACCAAAACTCTAAAAAATGGAATTTTGATACCAATAATAGCTATATCAAAAGAATCGCATTTTAATGCTGGTTTTAAATATATAAGTTTCATCAAGTTTAGTCTTACCCATCAAAAGTTACGAGCCTGAGAAAATTTGCGTTATTTTAGAAAATAGGGGGAAACACCCCCTAAAAGTCATAGAATCTTAACGAAAATCACACCATCAGATTCAGCGTATCAGAGAACCCTATTGTAGAAGTTTCGAGCTCCTATCTACAAAAATGTGGAATTTTGCATTTTTTGCCAGAAGGCAGATCACGGATGCGTGTTTATTTGTTTTTTTGTTTTTTTTTTGTTTTTTTTTCCCCAGGGGTGATCGTATCGACCCAGTTGTCCTAGAATGTTGCAAGAGGGCTCATTCTAACGGAAATGAAAAGTTCTAGTGCCCTTTTTAAGTGACCAAAAAAATTGGAGGGCACCTAGGCCCCCTCCCACGCTAATTATTTTCCCAAAGTCAACGGATCAAAATTCTGAGATAGCCATTTTATTCAGCGTAGTCGAAAAACCTTATAACTATGTCTTTGGGGACGACTTACTCCCCCACAGTCCCCGTGGGAGGGGCAACAAGTTACAAACTTTGACCTGTGCTTACATATAGTAATGGTTATTGGGAAGTATACAGGCGTTTTCAGGAGGATTTTTTTGGTTGGGGGGAGGGATTGAGAAGAGGGGGATATGCTGGGGGAACTTTCCATCGAGAATTTGTCATGGGAAAAGAAAACTTCCATGAAGGGAGAGCAGGATTTACTAGCATTATTTAAAAAAAAAATTAAAAAATAAATGTGAAAAAGCTTTTTCAGCTGGAAGTAAGGAACAGCAATAAAACTTAAAACAAACAGAAATTATTACCCATATAAGGGGCTCACCTCCTTATGATACCTAGCTCTTTACGCTAAAGTATTTTTAGTAATTTCAACTATTTATTCTACGGCTTTTGTGATTCAGGGGTCATTCTTAATGAATTGGGATAAAATTTAAGCTTTAGTGTAAAGAGCGAGGTACTGACGATGGGGCGAATCCCCTCATATATGTAATAAAAACATGAGAATACAAAAATTCTTTACGTAAGCTAATTTATAAGCTACGTAAATCTTTTACCAATAAAAAGATTCGTAAAAAATTAAAAGTTCTAGTTGCCTTTTTAATTAACCAAAAAATCGGAGGGCAACTAGGCTTCGCCCCCGCTCTTTTTTTCTCAAAATCATTCGATCAAAATTATGAGAAAGGCATTTAGCCCCCCCCCCCCAAAAAAAATATGCAAATTTCGTTTTGATTATTCCTCTGCGGAAAGCCAAAATCAAAACATGCATTGATTCAAAAACGTTCAGAAATTAAATAAAAAAAAACAAGTTTTTTCAACTGAAAGTAAGGAGTGACATCAAAACTTAAAACGCACAGAAATTATTTCGTATATGAAAGAGGCTGCTTCCTCATCAATGCCCCGCTCTTTACGCTAAAGTTTGACTCTTTCTCTCAATTCTTCTTTCTAAAACAGTAAAAAACTTTAGCGTAAAGAGCGGGGCGTTGATGAGGAAGCAGCCTCTTTCATATACGAAATAATTTCTGTGCGTTTTAAGTTTTGATGTCACTCCTTACTTTCAGTTGAAAAAACTTGTTTTTTTTTATTTAATAGTAGAAAAGAGAAAATGTTCGAATATTCTGTCCTGGCAATAATTCCCGTCGTTTATAAAAACGATCAGTAGTAAGTAAAATCATACGAATTGGTATCATAAGTTTTTTTTAAGGAGATAAAATAAAATATTTCTCACTTCGAGCCAATGAAGGGATCAAGGCAGGCCTGGTCTTCTTAGAGAGTGGTACCTGAAAATCTAAGGCTCAGGCAACCGAGGCAAGAACTATTTGAGAGGCTGAAGGCCAAGTTGCCGACCGTAGTGAGCGGAGGAAGGCAACAAAAACTTTCACAGAGGGCTTTCTGCAAGCGAAGGGCGTCACAAAATAATTCTTCATATTTTCTTTATGTGACTCTTCTTCTGAATAGTATATGATATTTTCGAGCAGGACATCTCTATGTGCATACAAGAGAGGCCCAACCAAAGCAAGAGCCCGCGTGAGTGCTAACCGCCAAACGTATTGAGCAAATCGAGGGGAGGGAGGTGAAAGGATCCTGAAAGGGCATAAGGCATGAGCCAAAAGCGTAAATCCAAGGGCCCGGGTGCCCTAATTAGAGAAAGGACCCGTTTGTTAGGAGCGTTGATTGCAATTTGTTTCGATGGAAGCGAGTCGACACAGGTGGCTAAATGCCCAGTAAATGAACTTTCTACAAGTCGGGACGTCTGCGAAGCGGGCCTTCTTGGCTAGTACTACATAATACATAACATTGAACATTATAGGAGTTGTAATAAGTATTTACTTGCTTAATATTACGATATATTCTTCCCTGTCTAGATTTTATCATTAATCTTTCCCTAGGAAAGGGAAGTTTTCCGGTGCAGCTTAAGGCGGTGAAAACCATTTCCCTTCACAAAGGTGTTTTCTATATAGCAAGACAGATATAGAAAACTGGAAATCCATATCAATTCTATATTTCAAAGATAGTGAAGGAAGTGGTATATAGACGGCTCAATGATTTACTTCAGATGAATAGGCTTTTGAGTATGACACAGCTTGGGTTTCGTAAGGGTCACTCTACGATGTACGCCTTTCGGTTCTGGTTCAAAGCGATAACTGTGCATTAAACTCAGGTACCATACCTATGTCTATTCTCATTGACATTAGAAAAGCGTGTCACAAGGTTGACTACCAACTGTTGTTTCATCGAATGATAAATCTTGGAATAAATGTAGTTTGTCTAAGATGGTTTGGCAGCTATATTCACGGTACGGTATCGTCACGGTCCCTTAAAGTTGTTCTAGATGTTGTCGTCTCATCGTCTTGTCCTGTGAAAAGTGGTGCGCCTCAGGGCTCTGTACGGGGCCATTTACTTTATCTATTTTAAGTGAATATGATGCGCTTTTATCTGGAGGATATATGAATTACTTCCTTTGTGGATGATACTGCACTAACAGTATTTGCAAAACATGTTGATGATTCAGTAGCAAAAGCTAAAGTAGTGGTACAAGTGGTACAATTGTACAAGTAAAGTCACTACTGGAAGCATCATAGGGACATTATTTCCGCAGAAATTTCACGAGGAGTAGACATTCTCAGAAAACTGACGCATATTCTGCCAGAAAGTACTCTTCGATCTACATATTTTGCAATAATCCACCCGTATAGGTCCTATTTCATATGGATGCGGTGTGGAAGAGCAACTTTTATGTTAATTACAAGCGTGTGTAAATTCTACAAAATAAAGCAGTAAGAATAATTGGGAAGTACGTAAAAAATGCGAAAGACACCAGCACATCCTTCAAGTCTCTAAGGCTACTCAATGTTGGACAGATAAGGGACTATCAGGAGGCGATGTTTGTGCATAATTCTGTGCATAATTTAGTCCCGGAAACTTTTAATGAGTTTTAGCGGTTCAGAAGTTTTGTTCATGAGCCTGATACAACAAGACATGATAACTTGATTGTGGAAATAGAAAATAGTATGAAATCTGGTTTTACTTCAAAGTGTCTTGGCCCTTCTGTATGGAATTCACTTCCTGTAAGCGTTAGGGCGGCTGAACACTTCCAAAGGTTTAAAAACGGATTAAAAAGGGCATTTCTTGGGGAATTAATTGTTGGTTTTGTTTTGTTGTTGCTGTTTTTTGGGGGGAAGGTGGCTGGGGGAGGGGGTTAAAGCAGTGGAGGTGGATGGAGTTGTATTTGGTTAGTGGTTGTTACCCTGGTTGTGTTTGGGAGAAGGTGATTGTCTTTAAAAAAAATTAATCGGTTTAGGATGCTTCAATCAATGTTTATGTAGATATGTTTTTGTATTTTTTCAGTTTTTTGTTTAATTTAATTTATTAGTTTAGGATGCCTTTCAGAATGCTTATGCAGGTAATATGGCAAAAACTAAAAATTTTTTCCCTAGCGTAGGGATTTATCAAACAATTCGAACGAAGTGTAGTACGGAGCGACCCGGCTCAATAGTAACTGAAACTCTAAAAACAGAATTCATCAAAAGGATCGCATTTTTATGCTGATTTTCAATATATAAGTTTCATAAAGTTTAGTCTTACCCATCAAAAGTTACGAGCCTGAGAAAATTTGCCTTATTTCCGAAAAAAGGGGGAACAACCACCAAAAAGGCATAGAATCTTAATGAAAATTACACCATCATATTCAGCATATCAGAGAACCTACTGTAAAGGTTTCAAGCTCCTATCTGCAAAAATGTGGAATTTTGCATTTTTTGCCAGAAGAACGATCACGGATGCTTGTTTTTTTTTTCTTCCACAGGGGTGATCTATCGACCCAGTGGTCCAAGAATGTCACAAGAGGGCTCATTCTAATGGAAATTAAAAGTTCTAGTGTCGTTTTTAAGTGACCAAAAAATTGGAGGGCAACTAGGCCCTCTCCTATGCTCAAGTTTTCCCGTAGCAACCAGATCAAAATTTTAAGATAGCCATTCTATTGAGCATAGTCAAAAAACAAATAAACATGTCTTTGAGAACTATTCATTCCCCCCACAGTCCCTGGGGGAAGGGCTCCAGGTTATGAACTTTGCCCATTGTTTACATATAGTAATGGTTATTGGGAAGTGTACAGACGTTTTCAGGGGGATTTTATTTTGTTTCAAATGTCAGACAGCAACTGAGTGGTATACCACAAAAAGGGGCCGTTTCGAAAATAATGAATGGTTAAAATATTTCATGAAAAAAAAATTTCATGAAAGAAAATTAAATTTTTCTTTATTTAAACAAAACATCACACGGAACTACCGTAACTGATGCCTTAAAATCCAACCCTCAAGCCATTTCTGAATTTAAGGGGCCATCCTTCCATATATAAGGGGACACAGTCGAAAAAAAAAATGATTAATTTTTTAAGAAGTCTTCAACCGAAAGCACAAATATCTTCAAAGATAAACCTCGGAAAAATTAATAAATATTTATCAATATCTAGTGACATAACTAAATTCTAATTACAAGACAGACAATTAGGCTAGAATTGGTTTTATTAGGGAGGGGGGTCATGACACTAAAGAGGTTCAGAAACGAGGAAGCCATAAATGAATAAAGCAATATTTCTGTTATTTTGCTACATGTTGCAGTCTACAAGAGTTCCCAGACTTTGGATATCGAATGACCAATAAATTATTTCCAGTTCTGGAACTGGAGCTAAACATTTCCAGTTCTGGAAGTAGCTTTTTTCCCTATCAATTTCTAAGGGATAAAAATAAAGCCATATTTCTTTTGTCCAATACGAATTGAATCAGACATTCTATATTTTTATTCGATTGGTATTTTTTGATGATACAGACTTTTCCTTATCTTTCCTTCTATATCCTGATTTCAGGATACATTAAGGGATATCCTTCAAAGGGATATGTTTCCAGGGATCTTTATTACCGTCATAAAACGTCAGGTTCTTTGATTTAATGGAGCTTTCCTGTGAGATTTTTAGTGCCTTGTCGGTTGTAAACACTTGTGTTTTTTCTGACGATAATTGTTTTTTTAATAGGTTTTTAGAACAAACGGCAATTTGCAATAGAAAACACTTAGAGTTTATAGTTGTAATAATGATCGGCTATTCAAAACAAAAATAACTAAGCGTGCTCAGGTTCTCAATGATATAGGATATCCTTTGGGCCTTAATAGCCCATAATAGGAGAAGAAGGATCGAAATGGAATTGCGAAATATCAGGAATGAAAAAGCTTCCAATAAATTTGAAGATACTAATAGGGCACAAACAAAATGGTACTAATTGAAGATACTAATTTACAAGTGCTAATTGAATACTAATTCAATGTATACTAATACTTAATACTAAATACTTAATGCTATATACTTAATACTAATTCAATGATACTAATTGAAGATTTTTGACTAATTTGAAGATACTAATGGTACAAACAAAATCAACGGGAAAATGATTTGAATGAGGTCCTGTATATTTTGAGTTAAAAACTGTGCCTTAATTCCATTGGTGTGTTTCTGTAAAGTATTTTGTAGGACAATAAACTTATTCCTCAATCGTACATCAGAACTACCATATAACCCACCCTTTTGTTAAATTTTGAACATGTAAAAACAGTAAAAATTTCCGAGTATCAACATTTTTTACAACTAAACTCTCTGTTGCTTTGTGACTAAATGTCCAGAAAAAAGTATGAAGTCAATTAGAATAATATTCTTTAAAATGACGAGCTGCTTTTTATGTGTGACAATTATTCAACGTAACACTAAAGTGATGAACTTAAGTTTCAGTAGGCAACGTAAGGCCGTATCCAGGGTGGGGAGTTAAGGTTTGACCTCCCCCTAAAATGTTTGTCTAACTCGTAAAAACATAAAACAATGAAGATAAAATAATTTTTGGTGCACTTTTTAATGTTTTTTTTTATCTCCCTCCCCACCCCTAAAAAAAATCTCGGGTACGTTCTTGGAGCAATGCCTCAATAATTCCTCTTATTTTTCACACGATTCGTGATAACCAGCAGGGTATGGAGCGACTCTGACTAATAGCAATCGAAACTCTAAAACAAGAAGATTTGATAGCAATTAATAATCAAAAACGAAAAAAAGTAAAATGTTTACAGATGGTGTTAATTTCCATTATTACCCGACTAGAGCACCGCCGCTAGTTCGGCGACCTCAGGTTATTACACAGCGATCTGTTTTTTCCATCGGACATGTTCGCCCTCGGGTGTGGGAAGCATTACCTCAGGCTGTTTCGATAATTCTTGGGCTAAATGAATTTCGCAGTAAACTGAAAGAACACCATTTGTCTACATTTGAACTTTAATCCCTGCTGAGCGAATTTTCTCTCGAGTGATTGTGATAATTTTTTTTCTTTTTTTTTTTAGGAGGGGGACAAAGAGATAGAATAGAATAATGATTTTTAATTTTGTGTCTTTGGTATCCGGTTAGGTTTTGAATATTTATTAAAAATTAATTAACTAATTTTATTTTTATTCATTGTTATTATTATTTATTGCTTATTCATTCTTTTTTTGAGGGGGGGGGGGTAAGGATGGCTGGTGGTAACTGTATATTTAAGTTTTTGTAAAGGGTGATGTCTACCCATACGAGATTTATAAACTTTGGATTTTGTTGTTGATGTGTTTTATTTCTTTTAATAGAACCCGTTTTTCTCTCTTATAGGAAATAAAATTCAATAAGTCTAATGTTACATATCAAGAGCTTCAAGCCTGAAAAAATCTGTCCGATTTTCAAAAAAAGGAGGGGGGGGGGTATTTCCCAGAAAGTCAACCCATTTAATGAATTAAATTAATGAAGATCACATCGAAACATTCCGCATTTCAGAGAACCCTTACTATAGAGGTTTCAAGCCCCTATATCTATAAAATGTGGATTTTCTTTATGTTCAACCAGAAAAAACATCACAGATGAATGTTTATTTGCTGTTTCGTTCTTGCTTCTTACAGGGGTAATGGTATCGAACCCGACACTCCTAAAAGACCGGATGAGGAATCATTCGAAATGAAATTAAAAGTTCTAATGCCCTTTTCAAGCGACCAAAAGAGATTGGAGGGCAACTATCCTTCCTCTCACACTCCCTTTTCCTCCAAAGACATTTCTGACATAGTCATTTGATTCTGCATCGCTGGAAAGTTCAATAACTATGCCTCTAAGGATGACTTGACCCCCCCCCCACAGCTCCTGTGGAAAGGGCTATAATTTATGAAATTTGCCGATTATTTACATATGGGATTTGTTATTGGGAAATATGTGGAGATTTTTCAAGGGGGATATTCTCCGGGGTAATTTTCTGGGAGTAATTTTCCCCGGAGAGGGGGGATGGGTTTTCCAGTCTGATTAGCAAAACGATCAGAAATCAAATTAAGAAGAACAAACTTTTCTACGGAGCGACATTAAAATTGGAAATTACTAGAAGCTATCCTGTATTTGAGGGGATTGTCCTCTCCTCAATCTCTCGCTTTTACGCTTTGTCCCAAAATTTGACTTTTGAGTCCCAATTTTTCTAGGGCGATTAATTGAACATAAGGGCCGTTCATTTGGAATAAAAAGCTTTTTTAAAGCACTAGAAATTTTAGCCTGGCGACAGAGGGATTGAGGAGAGGACAGTCCCTTTCATATACGGAATAATTCCTGTTCGTTTTAAGCATAATGTTGCTCCCTATTTCTATCTTAAGATACTTGTTTTTATTTAATCATTAATTAGGACGCAATTAAAACTGTTTGCTGAGAAAACTGCAAGAATGACTGAGGCAGGCTTTTTGGGATGGGGGGGGGGGGGGTACAAAAAGAATTTTTGTTCGGTGGGACAGGGATTGTCAAAATAATTTTGTTAGAAGTGTGGGAGGTTATGAGTCTTGCTGCCTGTAAGACCACTTTACGAGTCAGTAATATGATCGGAGTGGAGGGGTTCAAACCCGGTGACCTTCTCCTAGATGCGTCCCTGTATATAACCATAAACTAAAAGCTACCAAATCAAATTACAGAACAGGTCCCTAACACATGAAGTAAGGCACTTAAACGGATCGTCAACCATCATCTCACGCTTCTTCTGGAACCCGTCCATTTTTGAAAAAAAGAAAAAAGCAAAAAAGAGAACCACTGGAATACGTATTTCGAAGCCAAGTCAAGACTTGAAGAAAATGAAGAAATGAAGGTGGAATTGATCAATAACCATATACAATTGCTTTCAAGATATAATTCATTATATAGTTAATATTTAAAATATTATAATGGATCGTAATTTCTTATGATTTAGTGTATAAGCCTTATAGGAGTTCATTGTTTTGCGCTATTGTAGAATAACATATATTTTTAAGCAGCACACAAGGTGAGGATTGAGACACAAAAGGTGGAAGCAACATTTTATACTTACCAACGTATGTTACACTTTTGATTTGACTCTCCGTAAAATAGGGGGGGAGACATGCATCCTCCGGCCGGCGAGCAGGAGAACCTGAAATATAACATAGAAGTGTCTGATTATAAAATTAAAACACATAAATAAATAAATTTGACCATCTAATAGAATCATCCAGTTTTATTTTGAACGTGATTTCTGGCTTTAATCGATAATAGAGGTCTCTTATACAAACACGAATCCAGGAGGAGGGGCATTCCAACAGAGTACTCAATAATCCACTGATTTAAATGGGTTCGATTCAGTTTATGATACGATACTTATATCAGTTTTGGGGAATATAACCCACCCTAAGGCCATATCAAGGGGGATTTGAGCCCCCAAAAATGTTTGTCCGGCTCGTAATAACGTGACAAAAAATGCATATAAACAAAAATTTGTTGGGTATTTTGAAGTTTTTTGTGTACCCGCTCCCCCACCCCGAAAAAATACTGGGTACGGCCCTGCCCTACCCCCAAAAAATTAATTCTTGGTGCGTGACCTTCCTACATAAAAAGGTGTGTATTTTCAGGGAGAGCCATAATTTCACATACAATATTTAATGTTTTATTTATTTATTTTTTACAGTTGAGTTATTACCTAAAAATATGAGAAGTTGGTGACTTCCATTATCAAGCATTGGTCTCCTCAACATGCAATTTCCACTGTCTCTTCGATATACACTTTGTTTTACGTATCTCTTTCCATTAAAACATTTCTAGTGCAATGGTAGGGAAAAGTGGATTTGAGAATCTGGATTCGACAATTGCTTGTTTACCTTTGTTTTGGAAAAATACTCTATGACAAATCATAAAACGTTGCAAAATATACATGAATTTTATGATTTTTGATATGATTTTATATGATTTTTGATAAATCATAAAACGTTGTAAAATATACTACGATATATTTTCGTAAAACTGTTATTTTGTTTTTCAGTTAGCATGTTTTTTTCGCCTAAGTTTTGAAGTAAATTTGATTATAAAATGCTGTATGGATAAACATCCCTTGCTCTTTACAGTTCGATCGCTGGTGGCTGCAACGGGGTGAGGTGAACCGGTAGCATATCCGTTTATTCCCATGGAAAACATACCAAGAATAATAATGTCTTAGACCAAACTGCCTATCTATTTATGATTAAAATGAAATGAAACAAATATAACTATGGGTAAAACTTATTAAGACACAGACTGCCTTAGAAAACTATTTTTTACCTATGTTTCAGCTGTTTTTAGAGCTTAATTCGAAACTCAACCCCCCCCTCTTCCCTCATTCATTATATTCATGTATTCTCATTTCAGATTTTTTTTACAATGCTATTCCGGAGACAAAAATTTGTTTAACACGAAAACCTGATGAAAATTTCCAAGAATTCCTAAGTAAAAGCTCCTAAGTAAATTTCTAAGTAATTAACAGGCATGTAATATATTTCTAAGATCATTCAGCCAGTTAATATCCTTAAAAGATTACTCAGTAATTACATAGAGCCGCGAATTTCTTCGGTTAGTAATTCCGCCAGCCTAAGGAGGGTTTCAGATGGTTTGATTAAACCAAATAAAGGATTAACAGCTAGAGAAGCTATGGTTACGGAAATCACATAGACTTCAAAATCATAATTCTAAATTACGTAGAATTCAGAAATTACAAAATCGTAAATAATCAAACAGTGATCAAATGCCTTGTCAAACTTAGGTGTGGGGGTTTCGTTTATTCATTTAGTTTAATTTCTGTTCGTCTTAGGTTTCATCTAATTATTAGGTTTCATAGTACTTTATGTTCATTTTATGCTTGACTTTTTTCTGCTTATTTAAGATTTTAATACTGCATTTTAGATTGCTTAGAAATACATTTTTTTTATGTTTTTTTCTCAATAAAACAGACAGAAGACAGAAAAAAGACAAAAACTTGACTTTTTTATTTAAAAATTTATTCAGAATCATACAAAGACTTGTCTGTATAATTGGAGGTCCCTAAAGTGGGTATATGTGACAAAAACCCACCCCATCCTCCATATGTGTACGTAAAATCTCCATGCATCTCCGTAAAGTCTTGATCATTCATAATTTGTTTCAAGAACAGTTAATAGATATTAATCAATAAAGTTAAAATTTGCAATTTGGTGAATCGTAGCTTTGAAGGAGCCATCATGCCTAAAAATACATCTTTTTTAGCTTCTACTACTCTTCCTAAGACCACTCCAGCCCTTCTACTACTCTTCTACTACTCTACTAAAAAGCTTCCAACCCTTCTACTACTCTTCCTAAGACCACTCCAGTCCTTCTACTACTCTACTAAAAAGCTTCCAGCGCTTCTACTACTCTTCCTAATACCACTCCAGCCCTTCTAGTACTCTACTAAAAGGCTTCCAGCCCTTCTATTACTCTTCCTAAGACCACTCCTACTACGCAATAGCATTGAAGCACAGTATTGTGATACCTGACTATGCGAATACCCTAATTTAAGACTGATCGTAGATACATTCTGGAACAGTATGAGTCTTCCCGCAGCTTCTTGAAAAAAAGATTCAAACAAGCATTTTTAGTCTGTATAATTAATTGCTCCAAGTGGAGCCATGGGATTTGAAATCCCGCTCCATAGCTTTGTACATACAGGTACAGATTATAACTTTGTCGACTCCAAACCATTCAGAGATATTTAGGGAATAGTCCCAAATGACAGAAAGCTACTTCTACACATAGAACCCAACCTAAATATAAATTTTATCTGTGCAGAAAGCCTCCACTGTGCAGCGAACCTTTCCAATGCAAACACTGACTGCTGCTGCTTTCATTCTGAAAGTCCTGACCAGAACTTCTCTGACCAGAACCACTTCTACAACAGTTTTTTTCCAGAACACTCCTTCCTACCACAGTTGCCCCTATCGTAGCCCCTGCTGAGACTACCACTACCACTGTTTTCAGCATTACCCTCCTCATTATTTAAGGATTTATACTTCCTTTGTCCGCCCCATCTCAAATATATTTGTCCAGTATAAGAAATATTAACACACTATAAACACACAGAAAGATGCACCCATTTGAAAAACAAAATTAAATTAGATTTGTTTGGTAAATACGTAGAAACTTTGTTTATTTGCTGCCTTTTTGCATCGCTAAAATGAAAAAAAAAAAACAGAAAAAAACAGGATAAAATGAAAAAAAACATACTGAAATGAAAAAACTTTGTTTTTTCAATGGAAAGTAAAGAGCGAATTTAAAACTAAGTAAAATTAGCTTAAACTATGTCAAATTCAAAACAAACAGAAATTACAATGAACAATGAATTGGAACTTTAAACAAATGAAAGTTACCAAAATTGCCGCCCTCTCGAACACAGCGAAAGACTACAGAGCGTCCTTTGGGCTTTGAAGAATGCTAAACAAGGTAAATTAAAAAACCCAAGTGTCTTGTTTAGCCGGTTGATCGAGAAATTGATTTCCCATGCATGACAGAGGAATGGGTGAAAACTAATTACATATTAATGATGAAAACTAATTACATATTAAATAAATAAAACTAAAATTTGTTTTTACAAATTAACGAAAGAAATTTATTTCCCATTTTTAGCAAAAGGAGCAATAATAAATAAAGGAACAGAGAAAAAAACATAATGAAATGGAGCACAATATACATAACAAGAAAAAAGAAGATATTCCAGCGAATCAACTAAAACAAAACAGGTAGATTACACTTTTAGAAAATAACACACAAAAATCATAGTTCGGAGGAACTGCATTGCCATATTAGCGCTGGTGGCCGTAAAGGAGATGGCACTTGTGAAGAGGTCGGAAGAGCCAAGAGATTATATGGCACTTGTGATGAGTTCGGCAGAGCCAAGCCCCAAGAGCCTATATGGCACTTGTGACGAGGTCGGAAGAGCCAAGAGCTTATATGGCACTTGTGACGAGGTCGGAAAAGCCAAGAGCTTATGTGGTACTTGTGACTAGGTCCCACCAAGTTTCATTACGATCTCTCTGCTCTAATAGTTTTCCAATATTTTCGGTCCCCCCAACTCCCCCCAATGTCATCGGATCCGGTCAGGATTTCAAATAAGAGTTTTGAAACACGAAGTTTTTCTAAAAATCAAATTTCATTAAGATCCGATAACCCGTTCATAAGTTAAAAATATCTCATTTTTCTTAATTTTTCCGAATTATCCGTCCTTCCACTTCCCCTCAGATGGTCAAATCGGGGAAGCGACTATTCCTAATTTAATCTGGTCTGGTCCCTGATACGCCTGCCAACTTTTAGCGATCGCTATATTGATCACGTATCTTGTTTCGGATCTTCTTCATGTAAAAATTGGAGTGGTCCGGGATTGAAACCTGATACCTATAGCACCCTAAGCGAGAATTATACCCCTAGACCACAAGCCATACTTAAGAAACAATTATTTGTTTTATGGGCAAATAAAATTCTTTTCAACTATCTTGTCCGCTTGCTCACCCCTCCCCCTCCCCCTCAGATGGTTGAATCGACAAAAGATACTATTTCTAATTCAATCTAGTCTGGTCCCTGATACGCCTGCCAAATTTCATCGCCCTAGCTTATCTGGAAGTGCCTAAGCTACCAAATCCCCCTAACTCCCCCAAAGACAGCGGATCCGGTCCGGTTATGTCAATAACGTATCTCGGACATGTGCTTATTCTTCCTACCAAGTTTCATTCTGATCTCAATAATCGAAGCATTTTCCAAGATTTCCAGTTCCCCCCTAACTCCGCCAACATCACCACATCCGGTAGAGATTTAAAATAAGAGCTCTGAGACACGCTTTCTAAATATCAAATTTCATTAAGATTTGATCACCCGTTGGTAAGTTAAAAATATCTAATTTTTTCAAAAATTTTACGAATTAAACCCCCCTTCCCCAAGTCTCCCAAAGAGAGCCAGTCTGGTATGGTTTCGTCAATCGCGTATCTAGGACTTGTGCTTATTCTTCCCACCAAGCATCATCACGATCTCTCCACTCTAAGCGATTTCCAAGATTTCCGGCTTCCTCCTGCAACTCCCCCTAACGTCACCGGATCCAGTCTGGATTTAAAATGAACGCTCTGAGACACGAGGCCCTTCTAAATATCAAATTTCATTAAGATCCAATCATCCGTTAGGAATTTAAAAATGCCTCATTTTTTCTAATTTTTCCGATAACCAAATTAGGTCACCCCCAACTCCCCAAAGAGAGCAGATCCGGTGGGGTTGTGTTAATAACATATCTAGGACTTGTGCTTATTCTTCCCACCAAGTTTCATCCCGATTTCTCCACTCTAAGCGTTTTCCAAGATTTCAGGTCCCCCCCACCTCCCTCAAACCACATTGGATAGGTCTGGGATTTAAAATAAAAGGTCTGAGCTACGAGATCCTTCTAAATATCAAATTTGATTGAGATCCGAGTTTCGTAAGTTAAAAATACCTCTTTTTCCTATTTTTTCCAAATCAACCCCCCCCCTCCAACTCCCCCAAAGAGAGCGGATCCGTTCCGGTTATGTCAATCACGTGTCTAGGACTTGTGTTTATTTTTCCCACCAAGTTTGATTCCGATCTCTCCACTCTAAGCGTTTTCCTAGATTTCAGGTTTCGCCCTCCAACTCTCCCCAATGTCACCGGATCCGATCAGGATTTAAAATAATAGCTCTGAGTCCCGATATCCTAAATATAAAAAAATAAAACATAAATATCTAAATATAAAATTTCATTAAGATCCGATCACCCGTCCGTAAGTTAAAAATACCTCATTTTTTCCAACTTTTCCGAATTAAGTGTCATAGACTTGGTAAATAACAAGTGCCATAAAACGTTTAAGCAAATATACTGGTATCAGAAAATCTTAGAAGTTTTTTATTCCGCCATTTTTAATTTTTTATGAAATTCTTCAACATCCGCTTTAGTAATTCAACACCTTGCTTTAGTAATTAGTTACTTATTAGGATGCTCTATCTTCTACTTATGTTCGCCAGTTCATATCTATCAGTTGTTTTTTTTAACAATCAATCCTTTAAATTGTGTTAATAGTTTTCCTTCAGGAAAAGCTTCTGTATTGCTTTACTTTCCTTACGTTTATGACATTTACTTGCATTAGTTGGGTAAATTTGGTAATTGTTTCTATATTTACGGATAACATATCGCTAGTTACGTAGTATATCTTTTATGGTTTGTAGTAGAAAAATTTCATAATGAAAATTAATGCGAAGTTACAGAAAAACATACAATTTTTTGGAGTAGAGGGCGGATTAGAAAGTCCCTGTCTTCTGCATACGTTTGACAATTTTTATTTATTATATTTGAAGCAAAAAATTCTCAAATTCTTCTATCTAGTTTTTACAAACAATGAAAATTTAAATAAAAGCTAGCTTAAATAAATAGCCATATTGGAACAAGAAAATATTAGTATTTTTAAAGAGGAATGCTATTCCTTTTATACAAAGTTAATATAACCTCGACAAACGCAGCTCTTGCCTTTTTGGCTTCTCCCGGTTAGAAGAAAGACACTGGCCCCAGGGGAGAAAAAAGCAGTCGTTCGATTAGGTAAACACTTTCTATTGCCCCTGTATTTTCGTAAGCCGTTAATCTAATTGAAGGGATATTATAATTCAAAGCTCGTAGCGACATTGCCCCGGCGACAAAATCCAAGTTAGAGTAAACACATCGACAAATGAGCTTAAAGTTACTTTCTCCCTTTATTGCGCTTTCCCTGTTTTCAAATATGTTTAAGGTTCAAAAGCAACGAAATACCTAATTTTAGTTGTTGTAATTCTAAGTTTAAAAGTAAATTAAATTCAGTGAAACTTTAACTGTAATTAAATCTAATTCTAAACATTTGTAATTGTAAGTTTAATAGTGACTAAATTGCAATTGTAAATTGGTTTAGGCTAAATAGTAATTAATTCTCATTGTAATCAATCTTAAATCAAATTGTAACGTTATTGCGAATTAAACTGCAGTTTAATTGTCATTGTCAGTTTAACTGTAGTTAAATCTAATTTTAGCTGGCCTAAACTGAAAACATAGCTAGTCTCAATTAAATATTAGCCTGTGGGAACAGCAGACTGGATTTGTAATTCCATTTGATTAAATGTAAAGCCATAAAATGGCGCTCGGAAAATATTCGAAGGCCATAAACATCTTTTTATTTGAATAATATACTCGCTGGTGGTTAATTAATTGCTTAATATAAATTTAAATAAATATAAAATTTAACCTTATGATATAAAAAAAAATACAATAAAAATCTCGATTGAAACGAAATTAACCCGATTTCGGACAGTTACAGTAACATTTATATAAGATAGGTAATTCTACCACAGTAAGTTTTAAGTTCGCTCTTTATTTTTCATGGAAGACATTGCAGTTTTTTTTGTAGTCTATCCAAAATGACACCGGGGGTAGGGCCTCTTCGGGGCCTTTAGAGCCTCCAAAAAGGCCCAAAAATAGTCTTATCAGCATACAAATTAAAAAAGCATAAACAAGTTGTTTTGTTAGGTTTGCACGATTCGGACGAAAATTTGGGCGGAGGGGTTCAAAAACGGTAGCACCCCATAGATACGGATTTACTTAAAAAATGCATTTACTATTTTACCTACCTCTATCCCTTCCTCCTCTAAAGGGCACTGACCTTTGATAAACTAAGCCAAACATTAAGTTATAAAAGTGAATCTTTCAGAAATAAATTTTCGGCACAAATAGGGCCAAAGAAAAGGGGTTTTAAAGAATTTCGAAGAACGTACAATGAATTAATAATAATAATAAAAAATCCCCATACGGCTTAAACTGCTACTTAAATCATTGGAACTGAAATTTTGAAATCTAGAGTCATAGAAAAGTAGACTTAAAACAATATTAAGAAAAAAAAAAAAATCTTTTTTGAATTAAACCATGTCTTCTGTTCTATTTCCAAAGCTTAGAAATAGAGAAGAAGCGGAATAAGAGCTTGAAAACACTTTCCCGGGGTATAATTTTACGTTCTGAATTTATTCCTTAAAGTCGCATTCTCGTAACTCAACTACTTTAAAAGGTAGAAAAAGGCTCATCGTCTAAAGTTTAGCCGCTTAAATTAGTTTCTGTGTTTTAAGCCTCCTGAACAAAAAAAGCTCAGAGCCATTTAATTTCATAGAATTCTAATTTTCACAAAGAACAGAACAAAAATTCTGACACACGAAAATCATGACATAAGCGTATTTATCCAAGCTTGTTCTTAGCGCAAAATTGTCGATGAGAGAAATCCTGTAGAATAAATAGTCAAAAAATTGCAGGAAAAAACTTTCCAATTATAGAACTTTTTACTAGAGGAAACAACTAATTCTTTTCCTGGAGAAATTCTTTTGGAAATAGGAAAAGTTTAGAGGCTTACAGTAGGATTTCCGGTTGAACTAAGCTACTTCGCGGACAGAATTGGAAAACATTTAAAAATTAGGCTTGAATAAGAGATTACAACTTTTGATGGAACACAATTAAGGCATCAACTTTTTTGAATGCAACGAATTTATCTTCGTATAAAGCTAATTATTTTTTTAAAGGAAAATTATGACATTTACCCCCCCCCCCCGTCACTACGCTGAGAAACAAATCTTAACTTCTATAACTAAAAATAGTCGTTTAAAATAATAGTATTGCTGATGGTTATAGAAAAATTATTGATTAATTTAAATAAAAGATATTATTAAATAAAAGAAAACGCTAACATTTCTAACGTTCAGAAAAATGACACTTTCCTGACAAAAAGTCAAATCTTAGCTCATCCCTGTTGGTATCCATTTAGAAGAATTAAACATCATACGGATTTTATTTAAAAAAAAAAGGAAGTTAATTTAATTATTATTATTAACTTAATTATTAATTTAATTATAATTATTATAATATTATAATTATTATAAATATTATTAAAAATGGATTTAAAATGGATTATGGAAGGAAAAAATAAGGATAAATTTTCTCAAGCTCGTATTTTTTGATGGGTAAGAATAAACTTGATGAAAATTACATATTTGAAATCAGCATGAAATCTTATTTTTTATGTCTCTATTGCTATCAAAATTCCGTTTTTTAGAGTTTCAATTACTATTGAGCCCGGTCGCTCCTTACTTGCAGTTCGTTACCACGATCTGTTTGATGCTGCTACTACTATGAACCGTTTATAGCTCTAAAATGCTTTATTACACAAGAAAAGCTCGCAAGACAAGCAAAAAGTTTCTACGTTATCGTAATAATAAATAAATACCATGTCACCTAGGGCCAATGCTTGTCCATGTACGCTCTTCCTCTACCATATTCTGTTCAGAGCCTAGCTCTTCACTCTCACCCCAAGAAAAACCAACTTCGATAAATATATCATGACTCCGTACCATCCCATTTGAAGACGTTTTCTGGCCTCAGCTGGACTGCCGAAAAGCACAATCTTTGGCAACGATGCACAAGGCCTGAACTAACCATACAAAACCTTCTTTCGTTATAACCGTAAACCATGGGCTCGAACCAACTTTCCCTGGTACTTATTTTTTTTTACATTCGACCCCTCAAAGGAGTGCCTAAATACAACCCTGGACAATTCCTTTGAAAACATCTAGCATATCTTCTTCTATTTTTCGAAACACCCATATTTGAGAACCATACTTGACATCTGTCATTACCGTGTCTCTTCTGTACTATAATTTTAGTTCTAACAATTATCTTCCTCTTCATTCGTCAGACACTTTTCACCTTGTGTGTTAACTATTCTAAACTTCACAGGTTCATTGCATCCACCTTCCTTACAAATAATGCTACCTAAGAAGGTGAGACTATCAACTCAACCAGTTTTCTCCATGCCCAACATCTCCTCTTAATCCTATATTTTTAACTAAAGTGAATTGGTATTTTTAACACTACCTTTCAAGCCTAGGCTTACACCCTGAGCTCTCTAAATCTCAAAACATTCATCCATTCAGTAAATGTTTGCTATGGATTCTTAAATCTTCCGCACAACCCAAGTATAGAGGATTTTAGCATTCCTTTGGGCTAAACAGAAAGCACGTCTTCCTCGTCTGGAGTGAGAAAATGTCATAAATAAAGATTTAAAGGAAATGGGAACTTCTTGGGAGGGTATAAAGAGGGAGGTTTTGAATATATTGGGATGGAGGAGCATCGTGCGTAGCTGTACTGGCCTCAGGGGGTTTCGTGCTGCGGGGAGTTGTTAGAAGTAGTAGCATAGTTAACACTAGGTTTCATTTGATAAAATCCGTTAAAATAGTCATTTTTATTACGGACAGAACAGAACCAGCATAACTGTTGACTCGAGAATAACTCCACAACTTAAGTTACTCCCTTACACTTTCATATTACTATTTCGCTTAACAGCTATAATACATTCGCACTATCCGCTTCAACGCATTTATCTAGTATAAAACCTTGTGCACAAAATAGACCCCTTCAGCAGATACATGGCTTGTCTATCTGCAGACTCAGCTTCCAACTCATAATCCGTAAAACTTAGGACTAAAGGGGTCGGGAAACTAGTCCACTTTTCAATCATTAAAAAAAGTCTGCAGGCGCTGCCAGTTGCCCCTCAAAGCTCCCGGCAAATAAGGACCTTATCAAAAGATTTGATAAAAAGGTGTGCTTCATCTTATAGCGTTTCAGCGACAAGGAAAGAAACTTCAGAAGAGATTTTGACAATCCTTGTGCATTTCTAGTGGAACAGACAAGTTGTGTTTAGGTACGGCAGTAGCCAAAAAAAAAGAGAAAAACCAAGAAAGATCGTAACATGGTTGCAGCGATGGTTCCAACCTAGTAAAGATTGAACCACGGCCAATAGTAACTGGAATTTCTAAAAAAAAAAGGTTTAAAAAGCTTTCAGTGGGAAAGAACTTTGAACCTGTTCCAGAAATAGTAGCAGCTTTATCTATTAATATTATCAGATTAATATTATATATTAATATTATCAATAATATCAGTAATGTTTGTTGCGAAAACAAATTTATAAGAATTTCAAAAAACTTCTGAAACCCCAAGAAACGGAACGTGATATTTCCCTATATTAATAAATTTGTAAAAGAATAACGCTGTTTCGTGGGGAATGCCGGTGAGTTGTTTTCTTTTCCTTATAGATTTATATTTAGATGTTGGTTAGTATGTTTATGACAAGTTTTATTATTCTTTGTTTATTGTATGCCGTTTCCCAAATAACGGGCCGTTGAGCCCTTTGGGATATTGTTTTTGTTATTTTATTTTATGAAAATAAATAGAGCTTGAACTTGAACTTGAAAATAAAACATTCTCGAATTATTTAGATAATAAAAATGATATACTAAAAGTCATTCACAGGCTACTCAAGAACGTTTTTGCTACTAATATATGAAAACAAGAGTTCCATTTAAGAATTGAGAAAATCATTTAATTAATTATAATTAAACCATCCCGTCGCATAATTCTCTTTTCTCTCTTTTCTGTCGTTTTTTTTAAAATCACATATCTTTTGTTAGATACATGCAGAGGTAAAATTGAAATATAATAAGTGTGGTTATTTGTCGAAGAAAAAAAATGACAGATTTCTTCTAAAATAAGGCGTAAATGAAGAAAATTCAGAGTCTCATTTAACTCAGAAAACGCTCATTTTCACCAAAAAGAGAGGAGAAAGTATTAGCCACCTGAGATTGCAGGTTTTATTCTTTTGCTAAGTCGACCCCCTTCCCTCTTTCTCAAAACGTTGCGTTTATCCACCTCCAATGGGACTGACCGCTCTGGTGGTATATGAAAAGTCATATTGATAGGTGGTATGTGCCTCGAATCATATTAATCGTAATAATAATAACAAAAAAATCTGATGGAAGTAGAGATTAAAGATGAAGTTTAAAAACGAAAAAAAATTAATGCTTCGTAGTTTATGCAACTTACATCTTGGCTCAGAAAAACCGGCTCTTGGATTTTCCCTATGTTTGGAGAATTTTGTAGAACTTACGAATTAACTTACGTAACGAAATTCTAAGTTCGTATGTTTTTATTACGTATATGAGGAGATTCGCCCTCTCGTTAATACCTCGCTCTTTACAAAAGCTTAAATTTTGTCCTAATTCCTTAAGAATGACGCCTGAATCACAAAGGCCGTGGAATAAATAGTTGAAATTAATAAAATTACTTTAGCGTAAAGAGCGAGGTATTAGGAGGAGGTGAACTCCTCATATGTGTAATAATTTCTGTTCGCTTTAAGCTTTAATGCTGCTCCTTACTTTCAGTTGAAAAATTTTTTATTGTCTTATTGTTTTTTATTGTTTTAAAAAGTAGAGCTGAGAGAAAGAGTCAAACTTTAGCGTAAAGAGCGGGGCTTTGAGAGGGGAACAACCCCTTTCATATACGGAGTAATTTCTGTTTGTTTTAAGTTTTAATATCGCTCCTTACTTTAAGTTTAAAAAAAACTTGTTTTTTATTTAATTATTACTAAAATCCTAGACAGAGAGCGACTTGATATCCCATGATGTGCTTGCAGGTCCAAAGGTGTACAGTGTACAGACACACAATAAAGATATTAAACAAGTCTGTAAGGGGGTGACTATACACTATGTTAAAAATAATTTCTATATGACTATTTACAGAAACTTTATGGAAAGTAGTTTAATTCCAAGTGTGAAAGTCATGGCGAATCGCTCTTCGAAATCTAAAAACTGCACAGTAAGAGTAGAAAAACGCCATGTCAGCCATATCGGACAAAGTCTATGTACGTTAAGGTGGTGTGAAGGTACTACCCCATGGGCACTACCGCATTTCTGATCGGGTTTAATACTGACTAGTAATACTAGGTGGGTGGTGGGAAGGTTTTCTTATCGATATGTTCCATGTGTAAGCAAGGCAGATTTGTTGTAGGCTATTTTCAGTGTATCTTAATATATTTTTAAAATAATTTTTTTTTATCTCCGCACCCGCTGCTGGCCCAGGAGGGGGGAGGGGTACAGCCTTCGGCCAGCCACGCCCAACGACCGCCGCACCCTTCCAGGGGGACCCTTTTCTAAGTGTAAATATTTGATATAAATAAATTAAAATCATCTAAGAATCAGTATTTTGCTTATAGGAGTTTGATGGGGAACATTTCCCTTAAGCGAGGAAGAAGAAGCACTACACATAAACTGTTCCGAGAGAATTGAAAAATAAAATATTTTTGTTAATAATTGGAAAGTAAAGCTCAATGTATCTCTCTTGATTTAGGTACGTTCCCCTTCTAAATACTTTTATGCACTGTTGTTTTATTTTACTCCCAAGTGGTTATTTTAAGTAAATATGTTGTTTTATATTTGTTTTCTAAAGTGTATTATTTTTGTGTTGATTAAAATGTTGTATATTGGCTATATGAGTAAAAAGTGTCTTTTAAAGTGTGATATTATAGGGCGGATTAAAAATACTTTGTATTGATTGTAACAGCAAAAGAAAACACGTAATATTCTAAATTTGTTGTTGTTGTTGTTATTCTTGAACATCGCAGTAGGACTAATCGGGATATTATTTATTCATTAGACAACTACAATTTACAATTAGTTGCAGGCTAGCTGAAAATCCGAAAAAAAAACAACTATTGCAGCAGTGTTTGGCGAGAATCCTATGATAAAATAAAGGCTGTTGCACCAGACACAGAACTCATACTGGGACTTCATGTGTTAAACGCTCTTGAGCCAAACTCTTGGTTGATTATTCATGATTTAAACCGAATCCATTCAACAATGGTGTCAGGGCATGCTAGAATTGTTTGCTGCTGTTGGCTCGCTTTAGTTATACAAGATCTCTTTCATCATAGCAAATGTATGAGAACACTTGAAGTTGCTCTTGTCGACAGTATTCTCAAAAATACATATGATATCCCGAGAAAAGATGGTACATGTGACATAAAAGTTACACCACATGATTGGCCAATCGGTACCAAACACTGAATCTACAATGAACTCGGATGAATATCCCTTCGTCACATTACCATACGAGAAATTTGGTAGTATGAATGATCTGTGTCGTGCTATCAATAGAAGAATCTCCGCTCGTAAAAATGGTGCCTTTCAATTTAACTATCCAATGGATCAGGCCAACATCTACATTAAGTCACACATTGACAATGAGGGTATTCTTAATGATAATCTGAGAGATCTTCTTGGTTTGAAACATGAAAACACTAGTGGCATGGATCGTGTTATTTTCGCTGATTACTCACCTGAGAGACAATTGTATCCGACAGTTTATCCTCAGACAGTTGTATATTACTTTAAGCCTCATTCGCTGAAACATCGAGATTTGGTTATAGCAACAATCTCCTCCTACCTGTTCTTGAACGAAAAATCAGTAAAGATCACATTCATCATTACAACATAAAGCATCTTCATTAAATCTCTGTAAACACTTCCTATTTGGAACTCTGTCAGTTAATATTAAGAACTGAATCACGTGATCATTTAGCAATAACAAAAGGTTTGGCCGTGATTACATGTCACTTTCGACACGTTCAATAGCAAGGTATCTAATAGAAAAATGGCATTCGTTTGTCTTGATATTGATTGCTATGTTGCTACTCTTGGTCCAAGACAAATGGGTCATGGAATGGACTTTTACCAAAAGTCTTAAGTCTTAATTCACCAAGTCTCTACTCAGGTCAGTAAAGAAAGACATCAATTTTATCAAAGAAGAAGAAGAAGAAACCAAGAAAGAAAATTGTTAGATCAAAAAAGGATTTCTTTTCCTTGACTGTAATGGCATATCTAGCACACACGGATTCCCATCGATCAATCACTACATCTTTAAATCTATTCTTTAAATCTATTAAATCTATTGATGTGAGTGTAAAACATGTGTTACTATGAACAATTATATCCACAACAACCACTCTCTGAAAACATTCATTTTCAAATTTATTCCAATGAAGATTATTTCGTGGATTTATCTTCCACATTTATTGATTAACAGATGATATTCAAGAAATCTGACAATGAAATGCCAAGCCTTACTGATGGAATACCCTATGAAAACAAATCAGTGTCTACATAAATGGAACATTGGTGAGCACTAGCAACCATCTCCAATTTTATACGAGCTACTTATAGTTTATGTTGATGAAACCAAAGTGATATAAGGAATTGAGGGGTTAAGCCAATTGATATGAATATAAGAAGGACAATGACACTACAGAAGCACTTAAACAAAGTGACAACTAGTGCATTACATTTAGTAGGGCGAATGAATCACGAGATATTTAATATACCCCATTGATTACCACCGAATATTAAGGTGGAAATAAAATTAATGCTTGTTCCATCCAATGCTGTTTGTTCAAATAACGAAATGAGCTTGTTTCATTTAACGAAACGAACTTCCTACATCACCCGATGTAACCGTCTCTCTCATCTCGGCAATACTTCATGTACTAGAGCAACAGGTTATGAGTTCTGTTACTTTGGCAGTGGAAAAACTGAGAGCTAGTGGAAATAACATGAAACTACTGGTTCCACATACAACTACCAATAAGCGACGCATTGCAACGGGCTCACGCACCTTCACCGACTCTTCATTTAACAATGGTGAAATTCCTTCAAAACTGGCATTGGCATTCGTAAATGGTCCTAGTGTTATAGGATCGTGGACCAGTTGCCCAACCAAATTCGAAATGTTTGGACTATCCTCTCTTGTGTGTAAAGTAAATAGAATCCAACTCTACAATCCATCCTTTGATAAATGCTTTAGTATACTGTATGAGTTGACTTTGCAATCCCTAGATTGAGATTCACAATTATTTGAAAATGATATAAACGATGCAATGTTTGCCAAAACTCATGGTTTCATTATATTGGCCGTGCCTGGCACTCAAGATGTGAGTATTCCACGAACAGGGAGTGTACGTTTCGAGTGCACCGTTGCCTAGTCATAAGCTGAGAGTATAGTATTAATCTCATTAAATCAATATGAAAAATACTGGAAAATCACTTCCAAAGGCAGTGCTTTACTAGGTCTCGCACCGGGAACACAGATCAAACAATCAGCGTGTTAAATATGGATCTATGGATGTCCAAATACAAATCCTATTGTGTGCCATCGGAATTCCTTAAAAAAAATTCAAAGTGTTAACAATACCATTATCATTGTTAATAATAGACAATCGATCGTAAAGACAAGTCACTGGCTATGCATCTTTCAAACAGCGAAGAATATAGAACTTTTTGATCCTCCTGGCCTCCATATGGATTCTACACTCTTCACACCAACAACTTTATTTAAAGCAGTGGGAAAACTAATAGTCAAAGCAAAAGAGACTGCAGGATTTAACGAATAAAAGCTGTGGCTTTCATGCACAACTATATTTCGTTTTCCGATGTCGTGGCTATACTTATAATGAATTTCTCAAAATTTACGTAGACAAACCTCGCTTGAATGATTTCTTAGTGGAAAATATACTTTTATACTTGTATAATATTGATTTCAGAGCCCTACGAATAAAACGTTCTAAAAATATTTTTAAATTTGTATATAAATAAAAGATGCATTGAATCAACAATTTTTCCTCCTCCTTAGATTTTGTCTTCTCCGCATAGGTAGCTGTCAAGAAAAACTAATGGTGGCAAACCATCTGAATTCACAGAATTTTAATCTTAATGTGTAAAGTTGGGGTCGCATTTTCTACAGTACAATCTAACTTCACTCTTATTGTATATCTTTGTGAAGTCAATGAAACTATTTTCATTCATACTTTAAAATTCACGTATTTCAATTTGCTAATTTGAAGCAATATCACGTACAGCGCTTTCAAACGGAGAATCACTTTTTGTAACAGCCAGATAAAAATCAGTAGGTTTATAGTCATAGTAGCTATCAGTAGGTTTATAATTAATAGTAGCCATTGTCTTTACAACGATGACGCAGTAACCTAATTCTCTTATTATTCCAACAACTTAAGCGTAGACTTGATTCTTCCTCCCAAAAAATTTAAAACGACGACGACCAGTCTCTTAGAAATAAACTAAAATCTCGTTTAGGATTCTTTCCGATCAAACCAGGATATGTATTGTCCCACTGATCACATTTATCACAGTGACAACTGGAGCATAGGAATCCTCTAGTGTCAGAGTCACAGATTTCTTCAAGACAGGAATTATAGTCGTTAATTTGTACTGCATATCCTCTGTGTGATTTACACGAATTGCATAATCGATACCTTTCATCATTCTCAGCAATAATTGTTCATTTCTCACATGATAACCAGCTGCTAAGTATATTCATACATAGTGGACATATATAGAACATTTTTCCACTGTTGACTATCTCAACGCCAAAATGAAACTGACTTACGATCGATAAAGGGAGTGTTCTTTTCTAGTTCTAAGGAGAGAGAGAGGGGAGTAATCCAGTGACATCGCAAAATCTGTTTGAACAGGATCTCCTAAATTGTCGATTGATTTATCGTTCTCATGAAAAAATCACTTGGATCGGTCTTAAATTATTATTGGATTTCTAGGGTAGTGTTCAAAAGCAAATACACGATATCATTTTGTTTTGTTTCAATTAATATGTCGATAAATTGGTGCGTTTGGGCCATAAAAGTTTCGTACACTAGTCCAAAGACGCAACATTTCTCATTATATCGTTAAGTATTCTTTGAGAACCTTTATCCTTTGAAGAGATAACTCTAGAAGATCCTCAAATAGAATCAAAATTTTTCCAAAATTGCAAGATTCTGCAGGATTTTTTTTCTCAAATTCATCCATTTGTAAATCCTAACACTCTCGCAGCTGACTACAGACTAACAAAGATTATTTCTACTTTAAAAATATTCCTTGGGGAGCGGTAGCCTACTAAAAAATATCTAACGAGAAAAACATTTTCGATTTATAAACCTTTTTATTACATAATTACAACAACAATATAACACTTATTTTTCCCTTTCTGAGTCAACTTATTGGCCTCAATATATTTGACTATTGCACTTAAAGCAGCTTAAAGTCTATGTATATCCATTATATTAGGTTTTGCTGCAAAACATAGCGCTCCTCCAATTTGAATTTGCTGAATGATATCACATATCTTGCTTACATATCATCCCATTCAAGGCTTAGCCGAGATCCTCCTGTAATTTCTAGTACTACGTTTGGTACTCTTGTCTTTGTATCATTGCTGTTTCCAGCTCCGCTATCAACTTCTAACAGTGTAAACAAACCACTCATTCTTGCTAATACGTGTTGTCAAATAAAAACTTGATGAAAACAGTATGTTCAAACTTTTCTTTCTCTGAATCCTACTTTCTTACTAATACGAACTACATTGAAAATCCAGCCTTACATTGGATCTGGTTGCTATGGCTGGTCGATAGAGCCTCATTAGTAAATGCAAATGAGATTCTCATGGAGGGTAAGCAAAAGAGATGTACCCTCTGTAATTTCATCTCACATTTAAATAGGACAAGCCTCGGGCGTAGAGTATGTAGTATAGGCAACCTATAGTGCCCAAATAAGGTGTCTTGTCTGTAGTATAGGGAAGACTTAGTGCCCAAATAAGGTGCTGTCTGTAGCTGAAGACCCTACACTACTTATATGAAGGGGATTGCCCCCTCCCCAACACCTCGCTCTTTAAACTAAAATTGGAATTTTGCCCCAATTTTTTAAGAACGACTCCTGAAACACATGGATCGCTTAATTACAAAAGTAAGAAGCTATTTCAAAAGTACTAAAAAAACTTTAGCGTAACGAGCGGAGTGTTGGGAAGGGGGGAACTCCCTTCATATACGTAATAATTTATGTTCGTTTTAAGTTTTAATGTTGCTTCTTACTTTCAGCTGGAAAAACTTGTTATTTTTATTCAATTTGCAAAAGCAGCAATTAAAGCAGGAACTTTGTGTACCGCGTTAGGATTTTTATTAACTTTTTTTTTGGTGCCAAGGTTTTTTTAAGTTGATTCATGCCATTTTTGGGACTCTAAAATATATAGGCTTATATTTTCTGTGTCAGTTCTACTTTTCAAAATATAGCACCGTCTTCCACAGTTGACTTTACTCTTAAATGACTCTGCATATCAATGATGCAAAATTATTTAATAGCTTGTTATTATATTTTTACCTATTCGTAACTTATTTTGCAAATATTTTTTTCGGGATGTCCAACCCAAATATTAACTACACTTTTTCAAATATAGCACTATTATCCACAACTCAGTTTGCTTTAAGTAGCTATACATAAATGATGTAAATTTATATAACAACTAGTTCCTGTATTTTTATCTATTTGTAATGTATTTTGCTAATATAGTATTGCTAATATAACTAATACAAATATAATATGATATAAAATAATATATAATATAAATTAATATTATTTTTTATTATCATATTAAAATAATATATAAAATAAAATAATATAATATAATAGCTGTTGGGGTGGCGCTTCGCGCCACCCCAACACCTAGTTTGTGGGGGCGCTTCGCACCCCCCAGCCCCCCCCCCCCCCGCGCGTAAGTTGTTACGCGCCATGTTAGTTACGAGCCATTTTAGTTGTGTCCTTGTGTCCCACCTGTGAATATATATATATATATATATATATATATATATATATATATATATATATATATATATATATATATATATATATATATATATATATATATATATATATATATATATATATATATATATATCTACGTAAAACTTGCGAATATACAACATTCTTGGCTGTCCCATTGTCTGTGCATGTAAATAGATTGTCAGGTTTACCGACTCTTGAAAATGCAACATATAATTGCCCATGGGAAAAACAATCTGTATTCAGATCTATACCTCATTATTCTAATGATTGCCCTTGAGCTTTGTTGATGATGATTGCTAATCGAACATTCCCTGTGTCCCCGTCGTCATTTATATATCCCCCTGTGCCCCCCAGTGTCCCCGTTGTTGTTGTTTCCCTGTGTCCCGGTCGTCATTTGTGTCCCGGTGTCCCAGTCTGTAATTTCTCTTTTGAGTGTCGCGGTCGTCATTTATGTTCCCTGTGTCCCGGTGTCCCGGTCGTCATTTTTGTCCCGGTCGTCATTTGTGTTACGGTGTCTCGGTCTGTAATTTCTCTTTGAGTGTCCTGGTCCTCATTTACATTCCCTGTGTCCCGGTCGTCATTTGTGTCCCGGTGCTTTGTTGATGGTGATTGCTAATCGAACATTCCTTGTGTCCCGGTCGCTTTCTCTTTGAGTGTCCCGGTCGTCATTTATATTCCCTATGTCTCGGTGTCCCGGTCGTCATTTGTGTCCCGATGTCCCGGTCTGTAATTTCGTCAGTCGACAAATATGACATCAGTCGACACACAAACATGACGTCACTCGACACACAGACACACAGACAACTTATTTTTATATATATAGAATACAAATATTGCTAATATAAATATTGTTTGGCAATATAGTAATACAGTAACATGAAATCAGTGTTTCCGTATGAGTTATACTTTTTGAAATATAGTACCATCATCAACAACAATGGTTTCATATTTATTATTATTACTAATTTACTAATTTGCAGCACTGGGTGCATTTAGATATCTGATTTGCGGCTAGTCTTTTACATCGCTCTATCCAGAGGTTTTAGATGACTGTTGAACCCTCTTTTGAAGTAGTCGACATAGAAATTTTTAAGGATAACGTCCCCAGAAAGATCATTCCAAATCGAAGTGAAACGTTGAATGAAGATGTTTTTCAAGCACTCTATGCTTGTCCTGTCAACCTTAAGATAATGGAACTGAGCTGAGTTCCTTTGTGTCCGTCTTGTCAGTTGGACAATAGAAGAGAAGGGGCCAAATACGAGAAAGCTCTAGAGAAGGAGGTGAATTATGTAATGGTATAATACAGCAATCGACGCCATATCAAACCATTCACTAAAAAACATGAGAGAGTCATGGGGGTCGACTGAGCCTGCCCTTTTAGCCCTATTCTGGATCTTTTGAAGTTGTACCAACAACGTTTTCTGAGCACTAACATACATTATCCATTATCCATTCGATGATGGTTCTGATGCGAGACTTGTAAAGTGGGATGATTCAGTTGGGCAGTAGAAGGATTTTGTATCGAAGAGTGACCCCCCCCCCTAGTTTTCTTGTACAGGAGGTTCTCACTTGATCGAGGTGGGTTTTCCAAGAGAAATCTGTGGAGAAGTAGATTCCGAGGAGACGGAGCCCGCCGACTCTTTTTATAGCTTCGTTCGTGAAGAAGAAGCTAGGGTGTATGTGTGGTACTTTTGATAGGGATATCGTCAACTCCTTTGCTTTTGATGCACACGAAATGATCATCAATGCATCAGACCATGTTTCAATTTCCAAAACAGCCGTCTTTAGGGGCAGAGAGGTTCAGATTTTATCACCGTGCTTCAAGATGGCTACGTCTGTCGTGGTGTCGTCGGTAAAGTGATGCAGAGGGCTTGCAATGTTGTCTCCCATGCCATTTATGTAGAAAGTGAAAAGCGTAGGTCCGTAGATATTACCCTGGGGCATGCCAGTCTTCATTGGATATCCATGGATGTGAATACAAAACTAACAACCAGCAGTGAACGATCAGAAATAAAACTCTCGATCACTTTTAACAGACGTCTGCATACACTATAAAGTCTAAAGTCCCTTTAGTATAAGTAAACTTATACACATAAAGTCTCTTTAGTTGGCCACGATGCCATACTCATATCTAAATCTTTAACTATGTTGAAAACCTAATGTCATATTCCAATTCAGCTCATTAATACATATAAAATCAGCACTAAAGGCTGCGGAGCCAAAACTACTGTTCTGATGTTCTGAATTATTCTGAATTGTAACTGATCATTTGAACAGAGTCACAACGATCTTTTTCCGTAATTTAAATCTTTATCCCATTTTTTGCTTTTATGCTAGTTTTCTGTATGTAACTGATATTAATTCCTTTTTTTTGTATCTCAAGCTTCTTCGGAGTTATTTTGACGGATTTTTCAATAACTAAATATATAACAAATCAATATAAGTAAATAAATATAAACAATGCAGACTGCCTATAGCAGTGAAAATGATCAACGATCCCTAGAAGTGAATGAGGAAAACTCAAAAAAAAATTTGAAATATTTTGTCCATTGGTAATTTTTTTTTTATCGGAGAGAACGTGTTTCGGATTTATTCAAATACCCTAACGGACCATTGATGTCACATGTTATCATAGATTGGTAGCTACTTCCTTAAAAGGTGTTGTTAGTCCTGTGTTGTTGTTGTTTTTTTCAGCAACTTTTCTAACATGGTCTACCTAAAAACTGTAAAAAACTTGCTTTCTCCATCTCAACACTCTCAGGTTTTTTTAAAAGATAAAGCAACCTTGACATGACCTTCAAAAATCGTGTAAAACAAATTGAACTCCCGATAACTAACTTTAATAATACAAGTTTGAAAAGCTTCGTTTCCAAAAATCACGGGCGTATTAAGTTTGGAAGAAGTAATTTAAAGAGAAAAGCTTAGAACTATGCTGAAATATTGTTGATGATATCGAGGGGGAAAAATTAGAAAGTTTAGCCATTGAGCCACTGAAACAAACTGTCATTGTAATTTATTAATAGAACTAAGGTACGAAAATGCAATTCGTTTTAAACGATCGCTTTTAGGGCATATTATTTTGTTTTAAGGAAATGAAAATTAAATATTCGAAATAAAGTAAAGAATCATAAGCGTGAAGGACAAACTACCAAAAAAATATAAAAATAAAATTGAAGATGGTGAGCCTAAGATTAAATTCTTATTACTTTATTTCCTTATTTCCTAATAAACTTGATCAGTTTATTAAGTGTGCCGTTTTATGTTTAAAACATTCCCAGAACGAAACGGAAAAAATGATGAAAAGAATATTAATTATATTATTTTCCTGTACTACAGATTTATTTCTAAAGATTATTTCAATTGTGGCTAAATTTTCTTACATGCCCTTTTGTTTTCCAGCTCAAAATGTCCCTTTTATTGTAGAGAAAGAAAAACAATATAAGATTATTACTTCCCTCTTTTTTCTTGCTTTGTTAAGAATTATGTAGCAGAGAAATAAAGAAAAAAAAAGTCTTTCTCCTCGAATTCGAGGAAGTCGTATATTATTGAAACAGTTTCTTGCCTCTTATTGACACATCTTTTAAAAAAAGGGGAGATCTTTCAATGGATCGATCAACCGTCAACTGCGTTCCTTGGTATCAGCTTTCATTTTTTAACACTCTTAATATTATCAAAACAAAACAAAAATAGCACTCTCAAGAACTTTTACTTCTAAATTTAGGAGAAAAGGTGACTCTTCTTTTTAAAATAAATTTTTGAGGGGCCAATAGAAAACGAAATAACTAAAAACTAGAGGAGGCAACTGATGAGAAATAAGGAAATAAATTAAAAAACATTTTTTTGCTCTTTTTACTTGTGTTTTTTAGAGCTATTGATTGGGATGAGAAGGAGCGTACGTAGCTATGTTGGCCTGCGGCTTGTTGCGGCAGTGAGTTATTAGTAGCAGAAATATTTTTGTTTAGATTTCTGTGTTTTACATATATGTATTTTTCTTTGTTTTTCAAAAATATTCCTGCATTTTACTTAGCTATTTCTCTTCTTTTTTTCTAGTTGATTTCCCACTTTATTCTGAAAACAAAGAGAAGAATAAAAAGAAGAATGCAGTTTGTCTAAATGGACAACTGTAAGATTGAAAATGAAAACTTGAACATGATTTTTAAACGTTAATGATACAAAGGTCATTCAATAGGTAACGAGCAGCATAGTCTCCAGTGTTATTATATTTGTTGTTCTATTTTGTGTATGCTTCAGTTATAATCTAGACGCCACTTTTGCACCTGATTTGCATCTTGATTCGATTAAAAATATTCTCTCATGTTTCTTTAAGGAGTCCTAAAGAATGGAAGTCTGAAGGGGCAAAGTCGGGGCTGTAAAGAGGATGTGGAAGGATCCCCACCCGAGTTTTTGAACTGTTTCCTGAACTAGCAGTGCCACATGCCGGTACGCATTGTTGTGAAGTACAATCACGCTTTTAGTTGAGAGTCCACGACGCTTTGTTTGCACAGAACTTAAGTCGTTGCAACAATATTCTGGAATTCACAGGATACCCATTTATTGTTACTATCTTGAAGATCAACAAACCATCAACAGCCAGTATTAGTGATATGCTCAAAAAGTAATCCATGCCATTCAAACGAAGCGTCGTGGACTCGTTGTCAAAGGGGTGATTTAACTTTATGAAGATGTGCGCCCAGATGTAGTACTGCTAAATCAAGAAACAGTTCAAAACTGGAGTGAGTTATCCTACCAAATCCCCTTTTCAGCTTACCCTAGCCCGAAGTTTCATTTGTTTTTATTTTTTAATTTGCTCTGGGTGGGAAATGTTTTCAGCCCAAATCATAAAGCTAAGAATCAGGTGCAAAATGGTATCGCGATCAA
The DNA here is from genome assembly GCF_032884065.1 of Artemia franciscana. Taxonomy (NCBI): domain Eukaryota; kingdom Metazoa; phylum Arthropoda; class Branchiopoda; order Anostraca; family Artemiidae; genus Artemia; species Artemia franciscana. The sequence goes on from NC_088875.1 coordinate 48,435,124, forward strand.
CCTAAATGATATATGCAAGAGATACACCTAGAGAAACAAAGGGACAGGTGTATAAATGCCGCTGAAAACTATGTTGAAAAGTACCAAAACTTTCGTACTGATTAAATAAATTGTTCCTGAGCTACAGCGATTTTCCTCTTTACTTATAGTTTCGTTACCCTAGTGTTTCGTATGCTCTATTTTCAAGGATCATAAAATAAAAGAAGTACTATGAACAAAGTAAAGGAATAAAAAGAATGAAATCAACAAGTGAAAAAAATAACCTGTGTTTGAGATTGCAAGCAATTCATAAATTATTGTTACAATTTCTCATCATTCCTTGAAATATCCTCTACAAGCAAGGGAAAGCTTTAAAAAAGAAAAGATCGATCAACTACGTCAAATGCATTCCTAATATCAGCTTTCATTTCTTAGCCCTCTGAAGAAAATCTAACGCCAAATATAGGAAATATTTTTTGTATTCTGATTAAAATCACACAGTGAGAGAACTATTGCGTACCCCTTAGATTTTAAGTACTTGTTGGATGGTCGATAAAGTAATATCAAAGGAGAAATGATTTGTAAGTACATATCTTTAAGACCCTTTATCACTATGGATACTGTAGAATATCAAATTTTTTTTTATTCTGTTCAAATCATTTAATTTTTTTATTCTGATTAAAATCAACCTGTTATCATTTAAACATTAACGAGAAACAAGGGCTTTCAAGCAGCGGGTTATACACTCTCTTTCAAAGGTGTACTTTATGGCTCAGATATTGTCCCGATTTTACATCCAATGTCTTTGAACCTGCCTCCTGTGCTGTAAAACACTGCGTGTACTTAACCTCTATACCTTAGCTACTGGTTCTATACTTCTGGTGTATAGTGAAAGAATTATTGTGTACCACGTAGCTTTTAAGAACTTGTTGGGTGGTCGATAAAGTAATATCAAAGGAGAAAAGCTTTGTTAGTACATATCTTTAAGACTCCTTTATCACTATGGATACTGTAGAATATCAAAATTTAGGAGAGATAAGATGAAAGGACACATATTAAGATCTTACCTAAGGAGAGCTCCATAATATACTCCGATCTCTTCCGAAGCTCCATACAGGTGTAACCGTTATGACTATAATTAAGAGAATGTTATGAAAAGGTACATACAAAAATAAATATAAAAAAATATATAAATAAAAATATGAATAAAAAATATTCATAGTTTAATTCTGTTTACCTTTTGTCATAAAGACACAATGAAAGATGGCGTAAAAAGCGAAAATTGTCGCAAAGAAATGGATTTTCGAAAAAAAGAATAACAGAGAAAAAGAACAGTATTAGGTCGACTCAAATACAATATAAAACAGGGATAACCATAGTGTTTGATTATAGGTCTGCTAAGACTTAGAGAAGAAATGACATTCGACAAGTCAGAGGTACAAACATGGGGGAAATGGCCACCTAGATTTTAAATAACACAAACTTTGGTGTTATCATTAAGGAAGTGAAAAAGACAAATTGCCCTCACCCCTTTGATTTCGAAAAGCGCACTTTTAATCTTCACTGAAAAAAAATCCCTGCCCTCCTTCCCCTCGTGAACTGGCACCCATGCAACAAATTCATAAACGTTTTATTCATAATGTCTTCAGCAATTCACATGCACATCCTATCCATGATTCAAGCAATTAGAATAATTCTTTATTAATAGAAGCACATTGGGTGGATAATGGAGAATTGATGAAGGATAGTGGAAAAGGAGGGATAGTTATTAAATTTAAGAACCAAACAGACAAAAATACAAAAAAAGCAGATGATTACGCCGTAAAATGTACTGTTATCCTACAGTTGAACCCGTTTTTAATGAATTACTTATCCATTCTGATTTTTCAATTTTTTTTTACTTTGCGATTTTAAGTGTATCATTGCTTTTGAATTATTTATATACTTTTTCCTTTTTCTATTGACCCCAAGAATCAAGTTTGGTCCATAGAGGCTTCTGATGGCGATTTTTTTTCTTATCTTAGCTTCATTTAAATGTCCTTAATCAACGTTGCCAATTAAATTTTGTGGTTTAATGTAAATTTATGGTCATTTCATCATTTTGTTCCTATTTATACTTAATACGTCTATCATTTTTTATCATCACCTATAGTCCTTATAGCATTATTATATATATTAAGTTATAATTATTTTGTCATATTCATGGTCGTTTCATATCATTATCAAACCATGACAATTTATAGCTTTATCACATCATTGTCAGTTGTTATCATTTTTAAATTAGACTCTTCGTTATTACATTGATCATTGTTTTGGTATTGTTCGATTAGCTGTCACTCCAAAGAACCTTTTAACTTATTCTCTATATTAACCGTGAAAACAAAATATAAAATTCCATGGCAATATGCCCTCCGATGCTAGAAGGTTTTATACAAAGTATTTTGATAGTTTTAAACTCATTGGGCATCGCAAATTTTCGAGCTTTTTTTTCTTTTCCTTCTTTTGGTAAAACAAAACAGAAATGTTTTTTCAACACAAAACAATCAACTCTGGCGGCACATGCTCTTTTGTTACTAAAAATGGCACTGGAATCAAAAACTACCAGTGGAACGAGTTCTTATCTTTTTTGAAATACTAGACAAACATTCGTTTAAATTCACATCAAGTTATTTAATATAATAGCTAATAAAATAAGCTAGCCAGTCTAAAATAAGTTAAATTAATTTAAAGCTTGTAAATTTTCACAAGCAATAAGTAATTTTATGAAATAAGTTTGATTAATAGTTGAAAAAATATGTTTAGATAACAATACGGTTACTAGTATTTGAAACACCTTAGAAAGTTTTCATCCGTCCAAAATTTCTGCAACATATGTAGCAACGCCACTCGAAAAGTCCTTAAGATCGTCACATACCTTAGAAAGTTTTAAAAATGAGTCAGAAAAACCAAAACAACTTCAGTAGTCGTCCTTACCATCCGTCTAAAATTTCTGCAACATATGTAGCAACACCACTCGAAAAGTCATTAAGATCGTCACATACCTTAGAAAGTTTTAAAAATGAGTCAGAAAAACCAAAACAACTTCAGTAGTCGTCCTTACCATCCGTCCAAAATTTCTGCATCATATGTAGCAACACCACTCAAAAAGTCATTAAGATCGTCACATACCTTAGAAAGTTTTAAAAATGAGTCAGAAAAACCAAAACAACTTCAGTAGTCGTCCTTACCATCCGTCTAAAATTTCTGCAACATATGTAGCAACACCACTCGAAAAGTCATTAAGATCGTCACATACCTTAGAAAGTTTTAAAAATGAGTCAGAAAAACCAAAACAACTTCAGTAGTCGTCCTTACCATCCGTCCAAAATTTCTGCAACATATGTAGCAACACCACTCGAAAAGTCCTTAAGATCGTCACATACCTTAGAAAGTTTTAAAAATGAGTCAGAAAAACCAAAACAACTTCAGTAGTCGTCCTTACCATCCGTCTAAAATTTCTGCAACATATGTAGCAACACCACTCGAAATGTCCTTAAGATCGTCACATACCTTAGAAAGTTTTAAAAATGAGTCAGAAAAACCAAAACAACTTCAGTAGTCGTCCTTACCATCCGTCTAAAATTTCTGCAACATATGTAGCAACACCACTCGAAATGTCCTTAAGATCGTCACATACCTTAGAAAGTTTTAAAAATGAGTCAGAAAAACCAAAACAACTTCAGTAGTCGTCCTTACCATCCGTCTAAAATTTCTGCAACATATGTAGCAACACCACTCGAAATGTCCTTAAGATCGTCACATACCTTAGAAAGTTTTAAAAATGAGTCAGAAAAACCAAAACAACTTCAGTAGTCGTCCTTACCATCCGTCTAAAATTTCTGCAACATATGTAGCAACACCACTCGAAAAGTCATTAAGATCGTCACATACCTTAGAAAGTTTTATAAATGAGTCAGAAAAACCAAAACAACTTCAGTAGTCGTCCTTACCATCCGTCTAAAATTTCTGCAACATATGTAGCAACACCACTCGAAAAGTCATTAAGATCGTCATACTGCTGGTAGCAGGAGAGGCGAATGTCAGTATGTTTTCCACTAAAATACATAGCCATTGGATTCAATGTTAAGTTCCAAACCTTCAGCTCGGAACCTAGAAAACAGACATTAAGCATATGGAGCAGTGAAAGGCTATTAGATTTCTATTCTTTAAAACATGTATCCATATCAAAGGATATTCTTACTAGTTTACAGACTTACGAGTCAGTTTTTTCCTTGCCTTGTCCCCCCCCCCTAGGGACCTCAATTCACAAAAATATGGGTGGAGCCAAGGAAATTTAGTTATTTATTATAAATGAAGATACAAAAAATCTTTTTTTCAAAATCAGCTTGGTTTTTAGACGGTACTTTCGTTACATTTTCGATTTTTTTCAACGTAAATATCAAAAGAGGTATTTTTCATATCATACAAGGGGGAAATTCCCCCCACCCATTTAGTGCTATTTTTCCCCTCGTTAAGGATAATTGACTCGACAAGGATAATACTTCAGTGGGACTTGACACAATACCATACCAGCACGTGCTGCCTCTTCTGACAGCACCGACAAATGATATCGAGATGTAGGGTGAACAAGTTCAAGAAGGAAGGAATTCAGAGCCTACAGACTATTTAAAATAGTTTTTTCTTTCCAAACTATGCTGAAATTAAGCAACAAGCACAAGGACCTATACTTAATAATTTTAAGTTTGCCTTTTGAATACAAACCGAAGAATCCTAATCACATGTCATGCACTGGAATACACGGAACCTAAATATTTAAATTACCAACAATATGAGTTATTAATTCGAATTATTGCGGTCTATATGTGAATTGAGGTTATTACTTTAACATTTCACAAGGTCAACCATTTGCGTGACATATTTTAGAAATGATATAAATTAAGTGAATATCATATTTAATTTGTCAGTCTTATTTTGTAATGAGCATCAGGTATTGGTTTTAATCTCTAATGTTCTTGTCACTGCACGTCCTGTGTACTGCACTGTACGTCTTGTGTACGTTCTTGTGCACGTCTTCAATAGTTTTTAATCTTCGTGTCATTTTATTTTTTGAATTTTAAGCCGGACCTAAAAGTGACTGTGTAGCCTAGTTGCAAACGTTTTATTTATATTTAATTTACAATTTATTCACTTTATTGCTGACTTGAATTCATTAATGACCAATTTTGACGAACGTATATTGAACAAAGTTTCATCCTCTGGATACACCGTACAGCTGGTCTTCCGTCATCGGAAAACCGTCACGTGGAGTACGAATAATGACACTGAAATGGCTTAAACTATGAAGAGATTTATAAAATTATTGCAGATTCTAACGGAACAGTAGTAAAACACAAGACGAAATTCGGGCAAAAGCTGAATTGTTTCAGTAGCCGGATTTTACGTTGCTGGATATTTTTTAAACATATTTGAAAGATATATGAAGATATATGAAAGATATTTTTATGCGGATGAAAGTAAATTCGCTTCTGTTCCAGACAATTGGAAAATTAGCTTCACCCGCCGGTAAAATTGTCTTAAATAAGTAACAGCTTCCTATTTATTCACAAGTATAGATTTGATGGCTGATATACTCAATTATAACGATAAGCATATTACCAGGGGGTCAATTGGGCAAGAGGGACTGTCACCACTCCTACCCCGATTGCCTCCCCTTCGATTTTTAAAAATGTCCTTTACCGAAGTATATTCTTTGAAAATGTATTTTTTTTGTGTTTTCATTCAAAAACTTTAAATGTCACAGTTTTTGTGACAGCAAAAAAAAGTACCGTCGTTCGTCAGAGCGCCGTTTATCCTTCAAAAAATTAATCGAAACAAAATTTCAAAATTAATGTAAAAACATCTTCTCCACACCATTTCTGATTTGAGTTTGTTGGTGACCAATGCTTAAAAACAATATTGAACGGAATATGCTGCACTGGTGTTCATAATGCCCAAGAAAACCGTCACATGAAGCACGACCAGTGACACTGATATAGCTCAAACTATTGATTTGAGCTTATTGGTGACCAATTCTGACCTACAATATTGGACGGAATATGCTGCACAGTGTTCATAATGTCATAAGAAAACCGCCACATGAAGCACGACCAGTGACACTGATATAGCTCAAACTATTGATTTGAGCTTATTGGTGACCAATTCTGACCTACAATATTGGACGGAATATGCTGCACAGTGTTCATAATGTCACAAGAAAACCGTCACATGAAGCACGACCAGTGACACTGATATAGCTCAAACTATTGATTTGAGCTTATTGGTGACCAATTCTGACATACAATATTGGACGGAATATGCTGCACAGTGTTCATAATGTCATAAGAAAACCGTCACATGAAGCACGATCAGTGACACTGATATAGCTCAACTAAAAAACTGGTATAATTACGGCTATTTCTAGCGAAACTCTAAACAAAGATTGTCAGCTTCAATAGTCGGATTTCAAGTTGTCGAAAGAAAAAATATTTGGATGAACATCCGGTTCCCTTGTGTTTCGGAGTGGAAGAGTAGAAGAATTCGTGTCTCCCACCAAGAAAATTATTTTTAAATAAATAAAAGCTTCGTTTTTATTGACCTAAATACAGATATAGTAAATTAAACTTTTAAATACGGTAATTCGCAAATAAATTCGTTACTCGGCCGTTCATTTTCAAAATTTTAGGAGCGACATTGCTTAGTCACTTTCACTTGTAAAATGAACTGTTTTCAGTCAGAGCTTCGGTTCGTCTTCTGAAACATTTGTATAAAAAAAATTCAAGGTTAATTTAAAAGCTCTCATCTTTTTTATTACTAACACTCGAGAAAGTTGCTATTGCGTTATTTCAATGTCAAACGAAAACAAATTCGAAAATATCCCAATCTCATCACTATCATTGAGATCCCTATAGACTAATATTTTTCCAGTGGAATCTTTGGGGATATCTTTTGATAGGATCAGCTTTTAAGAGATTAAAGTTGCAGGACTCAAAGGAAAACAAGAAGGTTAAAAGAAGTAATTGTTACTCTCGAGAAGAAAGCTGTAAATATGATAAGATTAATATTAGCCAATAAATGTTTTCAAAGGGTGAAGTCATATACAGTGTCCATATTCTTAGTTGAATTCAGAATAAAATTCAGAATAAAAGCGGAAAGTTAAATAATAAATAAATAATAAATAAAGGGGTCAATTCAGAATAAAAGCGGACCAAATTTTTTTAGACAAAGTGACGGACGATCCAAGTTCAGTATATATATATATATATATATTTGCGATAATTATTGACAGTGGTCAAGTATGGTTCTGAAGTGTGGGCACTCCGAAACGCAGAGGAAGATTTGCTAGATGTTTTCCGGCAAATTTCCCAACAGAGTGTTTCGAGTACCCGACTGTCTGATATGGGTCAATCCCACTTTCTAGGGTTGTAATGAGTGAAAGGTTGAGATGGCAAGGACATATTCTGCGGATGAAGGGAGACAGATTGCCAATCCCGAATAGGGCAAGAGGATGTCGTAAGGAAGGATTTAAGGGAAATGGGCACTTCTTGAGAAGGTGTAAAGAGAGGCGGTTTGAATAGATTGGGATGGAGGAGGAGCGTGCGTGGCTGTGTTGGCCTCAGGCGGCTTGGTTCTACATTGTGTTGTTAGTAGAATTATTAGTGACTTTTTCTGCGAAAGGGGATTGAGAAAAAGCTATACGTAGATTTTAGGCTACTATTTTAACCAAAGTTTAGCTCAAGTTTCGCCAGCTCTTCAGCAAATAAACAGCCAGCTGTGAGAGCTTTTTCGTAGCTCAGGTTTACTAAAGGTTACGCGACACCTCCAAATTTTCGGTCACAGCGTGCCTTATGAATGGTTCAAGTTTCTCAAAACAAAAACAAAAATCTTCTCCGAGATATATAGCAAATTTGGCTCTGAGCGACGAGAGCAGAATATCAAAAACTTCCTCAGGAAATGAGTCTTTCATTCCGGACATTTTCGATCGGCTAAGCCTTAATGTCTGTATCTTTCTCGGGAAAAATTTATTCGCATTGTTATCCTCTAGTAGTGCAATAAATCCGTCTCGTTGAAGTAAGAAGAAAAAAAGAGAAAGAAAAGGCATTGTCTTGCCTTTCATTAAAGAACAGTATCAATATATATATATTAGTAGACAATGCGGAAGGCCAGTGGCACCAATTTGTTGCTTTTAGCTTGTTTCCCGATATGGTTAGAAATAGCTTCCAGTTTGATTTCTATCAAAGAAGTTATAGAAGAAGTCACATAAATAGACGCAGTAACGTCTAAAATTCATTCGGTACTCTAGATTTGACTGGAAATTTAGATCCTCCATAAGTCACGTTATTCCATAACGCTATCTAGATACCTTCAAGCACAGGGTCAAAAGAGCGATTATACCTGGTAAAGCACTAGCGGCACATGAGGCAGTTGCAACGGCATCGGGATTAAACAATATCTTGCAAAAAAAAAATTAGTGGCAAACATAATTGTAGGAGTAACAGTTTAGGGTTTACCCTATTTCAATTCAATTTTGGCCCCCGCCTAGTGAGCCAGTAACCCAAAAGTCATAAAGAAAGACCAATCAGAAAGAATAAAAATAAACAAAATACACTTGAAGGATCAGAAACGAAGACAAACAATATCTCATATATATATATATATATATATATATATATATATATATATATATATATATATATATATATATATATATATGAGATATTGTTTGTATATATATATATATATATATATATATATATATATATATATATATATATATATATATATATATATATATATATATATATATATACAAAGATAAGATAAGAAAAAGATAAGAAAACAGAATAGTGAGGGAATAAACAGACAGAACACAAGCATAAATCAGGATTTTAAAATAAAATAAAAAGACTTGAAACTGTCAAGTTTCCGATTTAAAACACTTCTTTTACAGTTTTCTCGCTTATGTTTTGGATTTTTGTACTTACTTTGCATTTTAAGTGAAGTAATATGCTAAATGCTAGTCTGAAAGCAGAAAAATTTGACTTAATCTGAATGTCAAGTCTTTTTTTATAATATATTCTTTTTTTCTAGTGTCGTTATTTTCTGAATTTAAGTATTTTGGAGAAAAATAAAAAATGAGAGTTTCCCTGATGAAACTTTTATTTTGCATTCAATGATGCAATTAGCTTTACAATCTAGCAGGAAAAATTGTAAAGGAAACCTTTTCATAACATTTTTTTAGTCTCTTTACGATTATAAAACGTTGTTTTTTTTTCTCTTTTCTCGTCCCCTGCTGAATTTCCCAACTATCTTTAATTATTGGTGGTCTTTACTGCTTAATAAAAGAAATATTTCTTGTACAGCTGAGATTTACATTCAACACTATTAGGTTTATTACACCGGATGTATTATGTTTACTGTCTATTATGACTCCCAAAATGATACATTATATTTTCTCCCTTATTTTTGCTTGCTTGTAGAGGAATATTGAATTTAGGCATGTGACATCAAAAGCATTTTGCCATATCCCAGAAGCTCGAAGAAATCTCCCTTGTGCAAGTTCAAATATATCTAGTATCTTCATTGTTTACCACTCTTGTTTTCATTATTTTTACTACATTGTTATTGCATCATTTTTCTCTTATTTACATTTTTTTCTTCATTTTATTATTTTCACCAGCTTCAAAATTATTGAGACGACTTTTAAAGCAGCCGAAATTTTAAATGGATATTTCAAAGTTCTCAACAATAAGAGCACTTAAGCTATACTCAACGCAGCACATACTTTTCACCCTTGCTAGGATCCCTGGTGTAATCCCACCTCTGATATTATCCTTGCCCCAGTTTTAGTTCTAAAATTCGTGGCTCGAAATGATCGTCAAACTTTTCTCTGATGATGTGCTTGAATCCCGATTTTGACAGCGTTGCAATAAGTAATTACCTAGAAATTGATGACGGGCACTTGCAACAGGGACTTCTTTCTTCACTAAAGGACTTTCTTCAATACGTCTTGTTATTCTTCTGTACCAAGCCTGACTAGTGTCTGTGAGGCTACTACTCCAATAGGAATCTTCCATGAAAGAAGGAGGCTTTGGATCAGAATTGCTTATTTCGATACTTGACTTGTAGTCTAGTGAGGACCATTTCATTCCAGGCCTGGTAAGCCAAGGAGGAAACTGACACAGAGGCTGAGCAGATACTAAAATAAAAAAAAATTAACAAGAGCTCATATGGCACTTCAGACAAAGAGCGAAGAACTCATATGGTATGAGCTCTAGCAAAATTCTAAGGATCAATACATTGCTTTAAATGGAAAATCAGAGGCTTAACGCCGTTGTGGATTTAAATAACACCTCTGAGTTACGAGATCCTTCTAAATATCAAAATTCATTCACCCTTCATTCATTCATTCCCAAGTTCCAATCACCCACTGGTAAGTTAAAAATACCTCAGTTTTTCTAATTTTTCCCTTCCCTTCAGCCCCTCAGATGGTCGAATCGGGGAAAACGACTTTATCAAGTCAAATTTGTGCAGCTCCCTGACACACCTACCAATTTTCATCGTCCTAGCACGTCCAGAAGTACCAATGCCAAAGCACTGAGCCCCACCCCGTAACTCCTCCAAAGAGACCCGATCCAGTCCGGTTATGTCAATCACGTATCTACGACATTTATAAGCGTTTTCCAAGATTTCCAGTTTTCCCCTCCAGCTCTCCCCAATGTCAACAGATCTGATCAGGATTTGAAATAAGAGCTCTGAAACATGAGTTCCCTCTAAATATCAAATTTCATTAAGATTTCGTCACCCGTTCTAAGTTAAAAATCCCTCAATTTTTCTAATTTTTACAAATTAACAACCCCAAGCTCCCCCAAAGAGAACGGATCCATTCCAACTATGTCAATTTCGTATCTATAACTTGTGCTTATTCTTCCCATCAAGTTTCATCCCATCTCTCCACTCCGAGATTTCCGATTTCTAAGATTTCTGGTTCCCCCCCAACCCTCTATGTTCCCGGATCCACTTCGAATTGAAAATGGAGCACCTGAGACATAGGATTCTTCTATATATCAAGTTCCACTAAGATCCGATCACCATTCGTAAGAGACCTCGATTTTCTCGTTTTCCAAGAATTCCGGTTTTCCCCTCCAACTCCCCCCAATGGCATCGAATCTGGTTGGGATTTAAAATGAGAGTTCTAAATTTCATTAAGATCTGGTCACCCGTTCGTAAGTTATAAATACCTCATTTTTTCTAATTTTTCCGAATTACTCCCCAAGAGAGCGGATCCGGTTCGGTTATGTCAGTCACGTACCTTGGACTTGTGCTTATTCTTCCCACCAAGTTTCATCCGGATCTCTCCGCTTTAAGCGTTTTCCAAGATTTCCGGTCCCCCCCCCCAATGACGCTGGATCCAGTTGGGATTTAAAAAAGAGATCTGGGTAACGAGGTCCTTCTAAATATGAAATTTTATTAAGATACGATCACTCCTTCGTAAGTTAAAAATACCTAATTTGTTCTAATTTTTTAGAATTAACCCTTCCCCCCAAACTTCCCCAAAGAGAGCGGATCCGTTCCGGTTATGTCAATCACGTATCTAGGACTTGTGCTTATTTTTCCCACCGAGTTTCATTCCGATCCCTCACTCTAAGCGTTTTCCAAGATTTTAGGTTCCCCCTCCCAAACTCCCCCCAATGTCACCGGACCCAGTCGGGATTTCAAATAAGAGCTATGAGACACGATATCCTTCCAAACATCAAATTTCATTAAGATCCGATCACTCCCTCGTAAGTTAAAAATAACTCATTTTTTCTAATTTTCAGAATTTATCCTGCCCCCCAGCTCCCCCAAAGAGAGCGGATCCGTTCCGGTTATGTCAATCACGTATATAGGACTTGTGCTTATTTTTACCACCACGTTTCATCCTGATCCCTCTACTCTAAGCGCTTTCAAAGATTTTAGGTTCCCCCCAGCTCCCCCAAAGTTGTCAGGTCCGGTCCGGATTTAAAATAAGAGGTCTAAGACAAGATATCCTTCCAAATATCAAATTTCATTAAGATCCTATCACTCCTTCGTAAGTTAAAAATAATCCATTTTTTCTAATTTTTCAGAATTAACCACCCCCCCAGCTCCCCCAAAGAGAACGGATCCGTTCCGGTTATATAAATCACGTATCTAGGACTTTTGCTTATTTTTCCCACCAAGTTTCATCCCGATCCCTCCACTCTAAGTGTTTTCAAGGTTTTAGGTCCCCTCTCACCAACTACCCCCAGTGTCATCAGATCCAGTCGGGATTTAAAATAAGAGCTCTGAGACACAATATCCTTCCAAACATCAAATTTCATTAAGATCCGATCACCCGTTCGTAAGTTAAAAATACCTCATTTTTTTTAATTTTTCCGATTTAACCGTCCAAGATGGTCGAATCGGGGAAATGAAAATTTCCACTTTAATCTGGTCTGGTTCCTGATACGCGTACCAAATTTCACCGTCCTAGCTTACCTGGAAGTGCCTAAAGTAGCAAAACCGGGACAGACAGACCGACAGACCGACAGAATTTGCGATCGCTATATGTCACTTGGTAGATACCAAGTGCCATAATAATATAGCACCCTAGCCTAGGTAAATTTGATGTAGGAAAAGAAAACAGTAATGGCTATCGACTGCAGCAATTTTGTAGCCATAACAATTTAGTCATAAGCAATACAGGTCATAAAATGGCCCATAGGTTAACGTGGTATTCATGTGATGGTAAGACGACAAACCTTATTGATTATGTTATTGTAAACCAAAGACTGACAGGATCAACACAAGATCCCACAGAAGATTTGCTATTATGCCCTCCCCCACGGGAAAAGTTTCTGCGGGTGCCCTTGCTCTGAAATACTGTAATTTGTATTTTATCGAGAAGTGTGTTCACGGATATTTTTTTTTGTTGTTTTTTTTTTTTTCTTTTCTTTTTCTTTGCCAGTAGCGATCGTATCGAGGAATTATTTGAAGATTATCGGAAGAAGGGACATACAAATGAAAATCTAAAGTTCTATTCCACTTATTAAGTAACAACAGGGATCACACCATCGCACAGCGCCTATTTCCACTCGTTTGGTCCTATCGTTTTGTGTCGCTAACATACAATTCTCGCCCGAATAAATCCAAAATGCTATCAAGTGAACATGAAGTGATGGCAAATCGGTTTGGAAATACATCAAAAAGAGGCCAAAATGCCACGCGGCTGTCCATTCGTCCCAGAGCATACTTGCTACCCATATAGTTCAATGCATGCTAGCAGGTATTTAGTATTGGCTAGCTGCACAACTACTATCAAGTGATTTTTATCAGTCTTATTGACAGTTTTTGAAAAAATTCGATATCAAAACTGAAAAAAACAAATTAATCAACCTAGCTATCCCCTATATTACCAAGGCTGCCACTTCCAAAACCCCTGCCACGCTCTTTCCTGTTAAGTTTAATAGACTGTAATACTCATCAGACTTTCAATAAAGCACAAGCACACCACTCCCTGCCACTATCTTTACGTTTAACTTTAACACACTGTAACATAAAACAGACTTTCAATAAAGCGCATCTTAAAGAGGGGGATCTGAGGGGGGGGCAGCTACATAACAATTTATATTCGTCTGAAGTTTCCACATCAATATCTAATTTAATTTGAACACAACTTTTTTTTTTAAATCCAATCCAAGAAAAGGCGATCAAAATCGATCAATAACGATCAAAATCTATCACTGACTACTACTACTACTACTAACAATAATAACTCACTGCAGCACCAAGCCACCTGAGGCCAACACAGCTACGCACGCTCCTCCTCCAACCTAATCTATTTAAAGCCTCCCTCTTTACACCCTCCCAGGAAGTTCCCATTTCCTTTAAATCTTTATTTATGACATCCTCCCAACCCAGACAAGGATGACTGACTAACAGCTGACTAAACACTAATCTAAACACATCACTGAATCTGACTAAACACATCACTGACTAACAGCAATAAAAAACACTCACTAGTGATTTGCTTCCATTTTTATCTTCTTTTAAAAATACACTGTGGATATGATTTTACCAAAGGCTAAATTAAAATCCACAAATACAAGATGGGTTAAGGTAATAGATTATAAAAAAAAGAATAAAGGATAAAGATCCTCCAGAGCCATTGCTGGCGCATAGGGCGTCGAATCGACGTTTCAGTTGCTGGGTGTTTTTTTACAGGGACAAGTAGCAAGCTTGTCGCCCAACCTTGCTGCGGCGGGGATCGAACCCTGGGCCCCATATTCCCAAGAAGAAAACCAATCCACTGTGCTACAATAGGTTAAAAAAACATGTATAAAAGATTATACATGTTCCCTATTCCTTTGTAATTTTATTAAGTATAGGGTTGTTTAGAGGGCTAAGAAACATCCAAGTACACTTAAAGAGAGTTGACGACTGTGCAATTTTTATTGCACAATCGTCAACAATGAATCTAATTCGTCGCTCTTCGTGAAGGCTGACGTTCGTGGTTTAGTGTTTCTATGATGATCATTAAAAATTAACAGCCAGTTTGAAGAGAAAAGACGAAAAGAGCCTGGGTTTCTTTGTCTCATTTGCTTTTAACAAGGTAAAAACGAAAACCTAGAACAATTCAGAAAAATGAATACACCAGTTTCAATATTAGATAAATGAGCCACAATAAAAAAAAAAAAAACTCTTTCAAAATAAACTTCAGTCAAGAACTTATTATCATAAGCAAAAGATATTATTATAACAAAGAAATATATTTTTACAAGATTTTGAGAACGGTTCGCCATTCGCTTTTTTCAGCCTTTAATGAGAGTGGGTTGGAAGCAGAGGCGGTCTTAGGGGGACATAGGGGCCACTTGCCCCAAGCACAGAAATTTTAGGGACGCACAATTTCAAATAAATAATCCAACATTTATCATCATTTTATAATTTTCGGAAATTTATTTTTATTAAAATAAAGTAGAGGGCGCAGATGGGAGTAATTTTGAGCAAATTGAATCCGAATTTTTCATTTTCCCGTAGGCCTTTGTTTTCCCATATTAGTAAGAAAAGTCAAATTTATATAAATGATAAATTTTGTTGATAAATGGAGATTTTTTTAATAAATGAAAACTTTGTTTAAATTTGGCCTGAAAATTTTTGGGAGACGGGGGAGGAGACACTAATCAAGGTTTTACCCCGGGCACAAGAAAGGCCAGAATGCAAAAGAACTGGCACAAGAAAGGCCAGAAAGGCCAAGAAATGCAAGATTTTTGCTCAATACAATCAATTTCACCTAGTCACACCATCGATTGCTTTTGGCAATAAACATTTCTGACAAAATACGTTCATAATGGAATTTTGCGTGATTTTCAACACTTTTAATCTTATGTTTTCCCTTTAAAAACCTTTCAAGCTGCCATTCATAATTCTTCAGTAAGTCCTATTAACTCGTTCTCGAAAGCGTTTTTAGGCAAAAATCAATAGAAAAGAGATAGAAAATGTGACAAAATCTATTGAGTTTGCAGTTTATAGTGATTATCTACAAGCTATTAAGACTGGATTTAGTAATTTAATTAAACAAGAAACTAAAGTCAGTGACAAGGCATAGCCATAGATAGTCCTAGGGCCCTTGACTACCCATGTTAGAGAAAAATGTTTCAAAGACTTTTGAAAATTGACCTCACAGCATCAGAATTTCAGTTTTCTAGAGTTACGATTTCTATTGACAAGGGTCACTCTTTAATAAACGATGTCTCAGAAACCTTGGCATGGTAGAGCATTGTCATCACCACGAACAGGTAAAAGCAAAGGATTTTGTACATCTGTAAAGTAATAAATTTTTATGCTATTCACTGTAAGAATGATTTTTTTTTCGTCATAGAAACTATAACTATAGATCGCAAATCCTTCACCTCACGATCCTTCACCCCTACATGTATCCTTAAATCAATCGCTTTGGCTTTGCGGGATGTCATTTCACTTCCCTTGGGGGATGTTATTTTTCTTCAGGCCTAACTGTATTCAGAAGAGTTTTCCAAGCTCGTCCGAAACACATCGCTTAAAAACGTAACTTTTTCGGCGGAGTCAAAATCTGTTTCAGGGAATTCTGCGGTAATTGCCCGACCGCTAGAAGAGAAAATTTGGATTCCGCCTAAAAAAGTTGCCTTTTCAAGCGACAATGTGCTCATAGCTTTACCGGTTCTTTTATGTTTTCATAGACACTAATCATGATGACGGTATAACTTAAAAACGAAGAAGAGCTAGATAGGGGGGAGGGGGGAGGGAGATGATGGGGCTTTGACCACATGTGCTAATCGGAAACGCTTAAAAAGGAAGCTTTTCTGGTGGATTCAACATTTTCTTTCCACGAATTCTGCAGGATTTACACAACAACTAGAGAAGAATGTTTTTATTCTGCCTAAACAAGCTACTTTTTGAGCAACGGTACATTTCGGCCTTGACCGTTTCTTTATTGTTTTCGTACACAGGCATCATGACGATGGTGAAACTTAAAAACTAGGAAGATATAGAAAGAGAGAAAGGAAGTGAAATAGAAAGAGAGAGAGAGACATGGAATAGTTTGATTGCAAATGTGATAATCCATTTTCTTTTTCAATAGAAGAATGAGATGGAGGATAGCAATACACCCATTCTGCAACCACTCTGCTCCCAAACAACCTTGTTGCCCCAGGTGGCATCTAATCGAATTTCAAAATAGTCATTTTAACTGAAAGTGTCGGGCACTCTAAGAATACACCACCAGTGTGGCCAAGGAGCCAAATTATACAAAAGTTCACGTTAAAACTGTGGCTTTCGGATACATTTTAGTAGAAAGGTAAACACGGGGCACTTTCATGAATTTAGAATTATGCAACGAATTTCAATATGTATAGCTAGAGGGCACCTAAGATCCCGGGGCAATGCCTCTGTTGGAAGAGTCTTCTGGTCAAAGCCTACAAATAAGTCGATTGAAGTTTCTGAAATGGTGTCTGCCACGGCAAAGCGTCTGTTTGACGAGAAGTAAAAAGGAAAATAATGAAAAGTCACAATAATCGAATAGATTATACTAGGTATATATTTTCACCCTGGTTTACCTGACGTTCGTTATAAGCAATTTTTATTTCAGACTTCTTTAATAATTCGTGGCAATGAGCGACTCGGCCCAATAGTAACTGGAAATTACAGGAAATTACATAACTGGAAATTTCATGAAATTACAATTATTCAACGAATTTCAATATGTATAGCTAGAGGGCACCTAAGATCCCGGGGCAATGCCTCTGTTGGAAGAGTCTTCTGGTCCCCCTTTGGGGATGACGAATGTGCAGAGTCGCCTACAGATAAGTCGATTGAAGTTTCTGAAATGCTGTTTGCCACGGCGAAGCGTCTGTTTGACGAAAAGTAAAAAGGAAAAGAATGAAAAGCCAGAATAATCGAATAGATTATGCTAGGTATATATTTTCACCCTGGTTTACCTGACTTATGTTACAAGCAATTTTTTATTTCAGACTTCTTTAATAATTCGTGGCAATGAGCGACTCGGCCCAATAGTAACTGGAACTCTAAAAAACGAATACTAAAAAAAAATAAAGAATTTTCCTTGAAGGAATTTTTCGTGGAGGGGGGTTCCGCGGAGGGGTGGAGGCAGATTTCCTGGATTATTTGAAAATGATCAGATATTAAACAAAAAACAGTTCTTTCAGTTTTTCAACTGAAAGAAAGAAGAAAGATTAAAACTTAAAACGAACAGAACTAATTCCGTATATGAAGGGGACTGTCCCTCGCTCTTTGAGCTAAAATTTTACTTTTGTCCAAATTCTTTAAGAATAATACCCAAAACAAATGAGCGTTTAATTGAAATAAGAAACTTTTTTAAACTATTAACAAACTTTAACGCAAACAGCGAGGTATTGAGAAGAAGGGAATCCTCCCTCACATGCGGAAGAATTTTCTGTGCATTTTAAGTTATAATGTTGCTCCTTACTTTCAGTAGAAGAAACTTACTTTTTAATTTAATTTTAATCTATATCTACAAGAAAAATAAAGAGCAGTATTACAGTATCAGCCAGCTCCGATATTTTCACAGAAAGCTGATTGCTCCCATGCTTATCGAACAAGGGTGAGAAATATGGAAATGAGACTCGACACTTAGAAGTTCAGAAAATGAAGAGTTGCCCCCTAATAATATCCTAATAAAGAGAAAGGAGAAAGTTTCATTAAGTTCTTAGGAAATAGGATAAAGGGTAAGCCTTCCTCCCCTCCTAAGTATTAATTTACATATCATTATACCAACAAAGAGCAAGGCCACTTATATGACTGGCTTGATCTCCATTCTGTCGCAAAAGAGAAGAAATCAGCTAATGAAATGATATTTAAAATCACATTTTATTTATTCCAGCTCAATCCCGCCAAGGATCTGTAAGCAGGTTCTCCATAGATGTTTAAATCATAGATATATAAGCACATTAAAATACATTATAATACAGTAAAATTAAATTAAATGATGGATAACACTACATAAATTATCATAATTATCATCAAGAACATAATATTTGCGTTATGGCTACGTGTTATGTGCAGGCACGAGTGCATAATTTTCTTGGAGGAGGGGGAGCCACTATTTAAAAAAATGTTTTTTTTTTAATTTGAACAAGAAGTTCCCAGAAATTCAAGAATATTTAGCATTTCGGTGGAAGGGACGGACCCCAAAACCCCTCCCCTTGTATAAGTCCCTGTTTATGTATGCCTGTATAATATTCAGCCCCGGGGTCACACACAAAAGGCCCACTTCACCGGCTTTTGTCCTACGGCTGTTCGGGCCTTCGGCCATCCCATATGCATCGTGTTTCGGTCTGATATGGACTGGGGCGTTTGTCCCTGACAGTTGTTAGTCACTTTGATCGATCTATGCACTATCAAGACTTAATACTACTACTACTACTACTAATAACTCACTGCAGCACCAAGCCACCTGAGGCCAACACAGCCACGCACGCTCCTCCTCCAACCTAATCTATTTAAAGCATCCCTCTTTACACCCTCCCAGGAAGTTCCCATTTCCTTTAAATCTTTATTTATGACATCCTCCCAACCCAGACAAGGACGACCTGCTTTCCGTGTAGCCCTAGACGGTTGGCCAAAAAGGACAATCTTCGGTAATCTGTCATCCTTCATCCGTAGAACGTGGCCTAGCCATCTCAACCTTTCTTTCATTATAGCCCCAGAAAGCGGGATTGAACCACACTTTTCGTACAACCTACTGTTTGAAATACGGTCAGTCAGCCGGGTACCCAGAACAATCCGTAGGCAATTTCTCTGGAAAACATCTAGTAAATTTTCATCTGCTTTTCGGAGTGCCCATGCTTCAGAGCCATATTTGACCACTGTCATCACTGTAGCTTCCAATATTCTAGTCTTGGTATGTAGACTTATCTTTCTATTCTTCCAAACTTTTTTTAACTGTGAAAAAACACCCTGAGCTTTAGCTATTCTACTTTTAACATCTTCACTGCTCCCACCATCTTTACTAATAATACTACCAAGGTAACTGAAGCTCCCAACCTGATCAATCTTTTCGTTACCTAATGTCACCTATTCATCTTCACTTATTCCTAG
This sequence comes from Artemia franciscana, assembly GCF_032884065.1. NCBI lineage: Eukaryota > Metazoa > Arthropoda > Branchiopoda > Anostraca > Artemiidae > Artemia > Artemia franciscana. Next base: position 48,454,750 of record NC_088875.1, read on the forward strand.
CCTTAGTGACTTAGTCTTCTTAACATTAATTTTCAAGCCTATTTTAGCACCCTGAACTCGTAAAACCTCTAAAAATTCATTCATTTTGCTCACACTTTCATCTAATATGCTTAAATCATCAGCATAATCTAAGTCCAGGAGCGTTCTTCCTCCCCATTTGATTCCATGGTCTCCAATTGCCTTTCCTGTGCTCCTTAAGACGAAGTCCATCAAAATGATCCATATAAAGGGGGATAGAACACAACCCTGCTTAACTCCTGATTTAATACAAAACCAGTTGCTAACCTCATTTCCTACCTTAACCGCAGCAGTATTATTCTCGTACATAGCGCAAAAAACTTTAATATATTTTTCTGGTATACCATATAACGATAAGATCTTTGTTAACGCTGCTCTATCAACAGAATCGAAAGCTTGCTCATAATCGATAAAACTAAGGACCAAAGGTGTTTGACAACGAAGGGACTTCTCAATTACTAACCTAAGAGTGAAAACATGGTCGACACATCCTCTACCTTTTCTAAAACCGCATTGTTCTTCCCTTAAATCTTTGTCTACAGCATGTCTCAGTCTAAAAAGTAACATATTACTCAGTAATTTGCTACCTACAGAGACCAGACTAATGCCTCGATAATTACGACACTCACTCTTGTCACCTTTCTTATACAGTGGTTTAATTAAGGTTTTCCTAAAATCATTGGGCACTTCCCCTTTTTCAAAAATCATGTTCATAATCTTCAGTAGCTTATTCCTAACCTCAGAGCCACTATATTTAAGAAACTCATTAATCATACTATCAGCACCTGGGGCTTTGTTATTTTTTAATCCTTTTAGTACTGTCGCTAATTCTTCCTCACTAAACAAATCTTCCTTCACATCCAAGGTATCACAAACTTTTTCATTTTCATCTATATGTTTTCCTGCAACTGTATCTCGGTTTAGCACATTCTCAAAATGTTCCACCCATCTTTCTTTAACTTTTTCCTTATCACTAATTGTGGCCCCATTTCTATCTTTAACTGGGACTAGTCCGGATTGGCTACTCCCTTTCAATTTATTAACATTCCAGTATAATATTTAACTATTATGCCGTCTAGCCGCATCTTCCAGATCCTCAGCAATTTTATCCATCGCCTCCACTTCACATCTCCTTAGTTCATATTTTAATGCTTTCTCCACTTTCTTTACATTCCTTTTGTTTTCATACGACCTATCACTCAGATAATTCTAATACAAACCCCTTCTACTCTCTATTAAACCTAAAGCTTTTTCACTAATATTCCTAGTTGCAGTCTTAGCACTCTTCCCTGGGACACCATCAGCAACTTCACAAATTGTTTTTCTGAAATTATTCCATCCATCTTCCACATTGTCAAATTTCAAACCCTCAAGTTTAGTACTCAACTGTTCCTGGAATTTTTTTCTCAAATTTTCATCCTGAAGTCTACCAACATCATAACTTTCCGGGAGGGAGTTACCCTTCCGAAATTTCAGCTTTAAATTAACCTTAGACACTACTAGATGGTGATCTTTACTTTTAACATCAATAACGGCACTCCTATACACCCTAGTATCTTGTATTGATCCTGCTAGTCTTCTGTTTACAATAACATAATCAATAAGGTTTGCTGTCTTACCATCACGTGAATACCATGTCAACTTATGGGCCATTTTGTGACCAAACACCGTATTGGTTATAACTAGGTTGTTATACCTACAAAATTGCAAAAGCCTATAGCCATTACTGTTTTCTTTTCCTACACCAAATTTACCTAGGCTAGGATACCATCTATCCCTATTTCTACCACCCTGTGCATTAAAATCTCCTAGCAAAAACACCATATTTCTACCTGGTACCCTGTCTATTTGCTCCTGTAACTGTAAGTAAAATTCATCTGAGTCACTAGTATCTCCATCAGTTAGTTCAATGGGGGCATATACTACTATAACTGATACCCTAAACTTTTTAGTCATAAAATGAGCAATTAGTATTCTATTATTAATACCTTCCCAGCCTAAACAAGACTTAGCAGCTTCCTTATTCATCATGAGCCCTACTCCCTGTCTATGTACCCCATCCTTCCTGCCTGAGTAAACAAATTCTATGTCACCTAACTTCATGCTTCCTACCCCTGGGATATGAGTTTCTGAAACTCCTAATAAATTCAGTTCAAACCGTCTGAATTCGTCAGTCAAAATGTCGATGCGATAGTCATTTTTTAACGTCGTAACATTCCAAGTTCCAATTTTCATGTTCTTTGTAAAAAAACAAAGTCGTGTTCTTACATCAAGACTTAATGTAAAAAAAAAATTATACATAGAGGCAAAAACTTATAGCGTTGTTTAAACCATGCCATGTACAAGCACATTAACTTTCATCTTTCTTTCTAAGTTAAATTCGGCGATTAAACTGATTTAGTTCCTTCATCAATAGACAAAGGAAGGTCGTACATAAAATTAGATAAATTTGGAAATACTAATTTATCAAACGAAAAAATCCAACCCTTCCCCTTTAATCAAATTCTATATCTATGCTTGTGTATTTTAGTATCAAATCGATTTTTTCTCTGCGAATGCAGCCTTTACCCAAAAAGGGATGAATTATCAGTATTTACACTTTTACCGACAGAAAAAAAAAAAAAAAGTCGAAGTCGGACCCGTGATTTTCAAACTAAGAGTCTGGTCCTCAATTAATTCAGCTATCTGGTTTTATCTTATTCTTGTACAGCCTTTTTTACTCTTATGTATTAGAAAAAATGTCTTCCATGGAAACGGGTTTTCTCTTTGGCAGAGTTTGCAGCTGTATTCGGCAGGGTCTATTATTATATAAAAGGATTTGCTTCACGGACCGTCCGTTAAAGCGACAAACGGCAAACGGGAAAGAAACGCTGAGGAGAAGGAGACCTTGGCTCGGTTCCAATAGAAGATGATAAATTGTGCTAATCAAAAATGACTAAGTGATGATGCTTTGGAAATTCTGGCTTTCAGGTCTAATAAGAAACCAAAATTCTCTAAAGTGTCTCTACAGACTGTCTCTAAAAAGAAATTTTCCTTTGAGTACCCGTCTAAGAAATATTAGCAGTTCTAAATAACTTGTGCATGAACAGGAAGATCTATTTATTTTAAGACAATTTAACGGCTAAAAATACATTTTTAATACAAAATAAAAGCAAATCAAATACAACCCCACCCGAAAACATACTTGTCATCGGGTGACGAAAAACCCCACAGTCAACGCGAAACTCCTACCAGAGCTTACATGCTTCCGGTAAAATTCGTATCCGCCAAGCAAGCTATGACTAGCTTGCTAGTATCCCTGGTATACTAGACCTGCAGAATGGCATCAATGTTTCCCCTTCTCCTTGTTCCTATTTATGAGATGTGGCAAGGGGATATAATCGTCTATCTGTTGACACAAATTATCACCACTAACCTGGATTAAAAACATAAGTCCTTGCCCCTTCACTTGTAGAAAAAAGGCCGTTGCAAGAGGCATCACCTGATTGGGCCATTTTTAGTGATGCTCTATCACGTTCTATAAGGTAGCACCGATAACGTTCAGCGTGATGTCCATGTGCGTGATGACGTGTCCGTAGACGTGCCATTAGGTACCTAGACGTTCCTTCCTTCCAAGTTGCTATGCAAGTAAGTTCTTCCTCTGGAAAAAAAGATAAGCCGCTTATGGAATTGTAAAGATTCGATTGCAAAAAAATTTCGGGCTATATTTGAAGTTCACGAAAAAAGAAACAGAATAAATCAGGTTAGAGGAAGAGTGTCAAAGATGCATCTCACAGGTCATGAGTGGTCCCCAGATAATTCGGAGGCAGCCAACCGAATGCTATAACGACATATGAATTCAAACAGTTTTATACAAGACACATGAAGATTCGGCAAATACAGCAATAGTAAAAAGTAGTAAAGTAAGTAAAACGGCACTAAACCCTTTAGATTCAAACCGGAGGTGCTGATCTCCGTTTCGTGGCCCTTCAGCCAGGAAGTGCAATGGGGGGTTGGGGGCCAACTACCCTGTGCTTTCACACACCCTTCCTAATTACCTTCTAGAGATTTCTCCAGGTACCCATTTAGAGCTGGGTGGACTCAGGCTGAGTTAACAGAGCCACGCCACTAACCCCTGTCCTAGACTAAATAACTTACCAAGCCTGGGATTGAACCCGTGCCCCATGGACAAAGAATTCTCAAACCAGCGCGCCAGTCACTTAGCCAAGACGGCAATATCAACATGATAAGCCTTTGCTGGCCGGTTTTAGTGGGTTAAGCAGGCCCGAATACTTCAGGTAGTAGATGTCGACGCAAATAGCTATTTCAGTTAACTAGACTTGATACGCAAATCAGCACAATACGGATATACTGTTAGAAAAACAAAAGAACAGCTTTAACTAATTTTTAATGGACTCGCTACAGCTTTTTGGAGAGATCATCCGGCAAAAAATATATTCGAGGGAGGGGTACTTTATGAAGTTTCCAATTTTTATGGGGGGAGGGAGTTTCTGATCTACACCAGTGAGTTACTCCAATGGTCAGCACCACTTCCGTATCAAATATAGTTTAATTACTGAAGCAAAAAATATTCAAAGCACGTTTCAAAGTTATTTTCTAACCATTTATGCAAAGTATATGTTCAATAGACTTCGGTTGAAAGAAAATTGGACCTTCAATAGATTGATTTTGATACCATCTCATTTAGGGTTTGAAAACTATAATAAATTCTTAGCAAATTTAGACCTGGTGCCACAGATGTTACGGGACATCATGTTCAAGGTTTGGGCTAATTTCACCTGTCCTCTGCCAAAACTTAGTACCTTCACAAAAATTTTTATTTTGGGTTAAGGATAGAATTCTCCAAATCTCAACACGGCAAGTTTAATGGTGCAGTTAGCGTTTCGGCACAGGGGTAAACAAAAATTTGGCCCATTTTCCACCCACAAACTGGTAAAAAAAAACAGCATCTACGCCCAACAGAAAAGAGAGTGGCAATGAACAGAGAAAACTACATTGAAAGTTTTGTTCATCAACTTCTGTTTCTTCACATATTTCAGCATTTCCTAAAACGAAAAAAACAATATTGCGCGATTTTTTCAAAAACTTAAAAAAATTGGATATTATGTTTTGTCCGAGGATAGCCGATTTCCACCCCATCCTCCTTCAAAAATCTTCAAATGTGAGTTTATATTGCAAATTCTAGATGAAGATAGGACATCTATTGTAACTTCATTTCCTCACAATCATCAATAATGGCAAATAATTTTTTAATAAAATTTTACATAGTCCCTCACACAATGAAAAGAAAGTTCATTTTTCGCTAAAGGAAACTCTGAAATATAAGCGTTTTAACAGATTTTCCTACAAATACTTGTATTTTCTCGATAATTTGTTCTTTTTTTAGCTGGCGTTCACTATATGTGGTAGGTTCCACATAAATTCAGACTAGACTTTTGCTTCAGTTTCCCGAATTATTGAATTTAACAGATGTTCAGGACAAGATGAAATTCAGGGCAAAGTTAGAAGCCCATATTGATAGCAACTTCATATTTTGCCAAAATCTTACATGAGAAATCGAGCCCAATGAATTTACCGGAACATGTCTTTTCTTTTTTTTTGGGGGGGGGAAGATAAAATATACAGATGTCTCATTTCTCCGTAAATTTCCACATATATCAAATTCAATTAAATTTTACAAACCCGGTCAAAATTCTGTCAGAATGCGCTTGGAAGGGATCAAGCACGGATGATTTTCAGGCACACGATGTAAATTGTTCTTTTACTTTAGATCTTAGCTTTTACTTACAATTCCATAAAAAAAAGTACAAGAAACGAAGATAAACAGTGGATTGACCGAGCCTAGATTATTAGCCATACCAATGCAATAGCTAAATTCAGCATAAGAGAGGAAGAGGTAGAAAAATCCGTTGAGGGTCAAATCACCTGGCAAATTTTGGGGAAATAATCAAATATAACTTTTGGATATCTAAGGCTAAAAACACACTTTTCTCTTATACTAACCTTCAGGGGCATATCCAAGAAAAGGTTACCCCGGTTGACCCCTCCCTAAAAATTGTTATCAGATTCATACGAAAGTAACAAGAATACAAATAAGCAAATTTTGGTTGTGTTGTGTAAAGCTATTTTTTGTAACCCCCTCCCATAACAAAAACCTTGGATACGGTCCTGCTAAACTTACAAATTCTTTCGGGGCTGCATCCAATTTTCAGTCAGTAAAGCATGCAAAGGGGGCCTCGAAGCCCTCCCTCCCAAAAAATCCTAAATTTTCCTGAGTTTCTTGGCATTTTTAATTTAATCTATCATAGCAGTTTTCTCCTATTATCATTGCCCCCCCCCCGACCCAGAAAAAAGGTTCCTGCAAATTTATATGATTTTTATATTTTTGTTGAGAATTCTCATAAAGTTTAGTTCTGTTTTTGCTTTTACATACTCTCTTTCCTCTCTAATTCAATTATCCTTGTTCTGTTTTTCTTCTGAGTTTAATTCAATTTCCGCTAAAAGCGAAAGCAGTTCCCTTATTGACTGCTGTCTCCTGAATCTTGAAATTCGAAGGTCTAACATTTGAACATTAATTTATTTCATTTCACTAAAAAGTACAAAGAAGATGGTAACAAGCTTAAGAAGACTAACGGCAATATCTGCATTTTGTTGGCATCAGCAAAATTTATTCTAAAATAGAAGCGGATGTACAGAAATTCCAGGAGGGGAGGCTTTTCAAACAATTTCCATGTGAGTGATAGGTATGAAAAGGCATTTTTGAAATAAACGTCACGTTTTTTCAAAATACTGTACTTTTTTTCATACTCATGGATTTTACTTATCCACATCACGACATAAAATAGTTTTGATGTATACACCAGTTGATGGTTGCCACGTATATCGGAAGTGGGTAATATGTGGTGAAGGTATGCCACACGTGCCGGAATAGGTGTCACTCCCGAAGTTATCAGGTAGGAGAAAATGGGCCACTCTCAGGGTTTCACTCACTTATAGAGGATTTAAATTTATTTCCTAGGAACCAGGGAGACCAGCCATGATTCGGACGAAAATATTTTAAATACCTCTACCTCGAACACTACCCAACATAACAAGGGACTTGACATAGTGAACTGAGTACCAAAATCAAGTTGACGAATGTGGTCCACAAGTCTCATTTGTGTAACTGACTGTTTTGGACCTATGCCATGTTCATAGGTCCTATATTCTATCAATAACAGGACCTATGTGTTCTGTCAATGCGCATCCGCATGCAAGGCGGGCATTAGAAATCGTACCACCAGAAGTGTGAAATCCGAATCATAAGGATCGTTAAATTCTGAATCAACTCAACAAAGAGTGATTATCATTACCTGTCAGTGACACTTTGACTAAAAGGCTTAAAATACCCCTTTCCCATTCAATAACTTACGATTTAAAATTTCAAAATAACGATTTTCAGTCTTTTCGCGAATATGTGCTTCATTTCGACGGTTTAAGTAGGAGAAAAATGAGTAACAGCGAGAAAACACAATGAAAGAGACAAAAAAGGGCAACAAAAAGAAAGAAAAAGTGTAACAATTATAATTCACTTTGACACAAAGTACAACTGTGTTGGTTGGTTGAGCTACACATAAAGTAACAGTTTTCGTTTCAAACGTAGGCTACCTTCTATGGAATATGTATGGCACAGGCGCAAAAATCATCAATGAATAAAGGCTCGATAGAGCATCGTTTTTCAACCCTTTTAGTGTGTTGACCCACCACTTTGAAGTCCATGGTAACTGAAGACCCTAGTTTGAAAGATACCAAATTTTCTAAAGTGTGCGGGAAAACCGATGACCTTCATAGGCCTAGGCCGGTTTCCAGGCGGAATAATATTGTAATACCAAGGAAAAATATTTTCAATATTGGAGCCCTTAACACTCGAACTCTAGTTAAACCTGGAAAAATGGATCTTTTATTGAGAAAAATTAATAGATACAATTAGGATCTGGTTGGTTCAGCAGAGACGCGCCTTCCTTGAAATGGATAACAGAGTATTCTTGAACCCCCCTATTCCTATCACGAGGATGTATCAACAGTGTTTACGGGATGGGGGCCGGCTTCATTTTTTTTCCAACCGCTAAAAGGTCACTGATCAATTTTACTTATGCATTGGGGAGAATTGCAATTATCCGTATGAATTTCGTCAAAAATTCTTATGATTTATAAGAATTTATATTCTTATAAGAATATAAACCGTAATTTATACATAATTATCAAACATAATTTAAATAACTTTATCTAGATACATTGGCCATGAATGACATCCTAATCAAAACAATGTTATACAGAAAAAGTTCGATGGCGATCTGTAAAGTAACGTATGTTTTCGAAAATTTGCATCATATATACTAAAAAGCTACGATAAGACACTATAACACAGCCTTTTCCCAAATTCGGACATACACCATAAACACGTTCAAGACAATTGATAGCTTTCTAAAATTTCTAACATTGGCCATGAATGACATCCTCATCAAAACTATGTTATACAGAAAAAGTTCGATGGTGATCTGTAAAGTAACGTATGTTTTCGAAAATTTGTATCATACATACTAAAAAGCTACGATAAAACACTATAACACAGCCTTTTCCCAAATTCGGACATACACCATAAACACGTTCAAGACAATTGATAGCTTTCTAAAATTTCTAACATTGGCCATGAATGACATCCTCATCAAAACTATGTTATGCAGAAAAAGTTCAATGGTGATCTGTAAAGTAACGTATGTTTTCGAAAATTTGCATCATACATACTAAAAAGCTACGATAAAACACTATAACACAGCCTTTTCCCAAATTCGGACATACACCATAAACACGTTCAAGACAATTGATAGCTTTCTAAAATTTCTAACATTGGCCATGAATGACATCCTCATCAAAACTATGTTATACAGAAAAAGTTCGATGGTGATCTGTAAAGTAACGTATGTTTTCGAAAATTTGCATCATACATACTAAAAAGCTACGATAAAACACTATAACACAGCCTTTTCCCAAATTCGGACATACACCATAAACACGTTCAAGACAATTGATAGCTTTCTAAAATTTCTAACATTGGCCATGAATGACATCCTCATCAAAACTATATTATACAGAAAAAGTTCGATGGTGATCTGTAAAGTAACGTATGTTTTCGAAAATTTGCATCATACATACTAAAAAGCTACGATAAAACACTATAACACAGCCTTTTCCCAAATTCGGACATACACCATAAACACGTTCAAGACAATTGATAGCTTTCTAAAATTTCTAACATTGGCCATGAATGACACCCTCATCAAAACTATGTTATGCAGAAAAAGTTCAATGGTGATCTGTAAAGTAACGTATGTTTTCGAAAATTTGCATCATACATACTAAAAAGCTACGATAAAACACTATAACACAGCCTTTTCCCAAATTCGGACATACACCATAAACACGTTCAAGACAATTGATAGCTTTCTAAAATTTCTAACATTGGCCATGAATGACATCCTCATCAAAACTATGTTATACAGAAAAAGTTCGATGGTGATCTGTAAGTAACGTATGTTTTCGAAAATTTGCATCATACATACTAAAAAGCTACGATAAAACACTATAACACAGCCTTTTCCCAAATTCGGACATACACCATAAACACGTTCAAGACAATTGATAGCTTTCTCAAATTTCTAACATTGGCCATGAATGACATCCTCATCAAAACTATGTTATACAGAAAAAGTTCGATGGTGATCTGTAAAGTAACGTATGTTTTCGAAAATTTGCATCATACATACTAAAAAGCTACGATAAAACACTATAAGACAGCCTTTTCCCAAATTCAGACATACACCATAAACACGTTCAAGACAATTGATAGCCTTCTAAAATTTCTAACATTGGCCATGAATGACATCCTCATCAAAACTATATTATACAGAAAAAGTTCGATGGTGATCTGTAAAGTAACGTATGTTTTCGAAAATTTGCATCATACATACTAAAAAGCTACGATAAAACACTATAACACAGCCTTTTCCCAAATTCGGACATACACCATAAACACGTTCAAGACAATTGATAGCTTTCTAAAATTTCTAACATTGGCCATGAATGACATCCTCATCAAAACTATGTTATACAGAAAAAATTCGATGGTGATCTGTAAAGTAACGTATGTTTTCGAAAATTTGCATCATACATACTAAAAAGCTACGATAAAACACTATAAGACAGCCTTTTCCCAAATTCAGACATACACCATAAACACATTCAAGGCAATTGATAGCCTTCTAAAATTTCTAACATTGGCCATGAATGACATCCTCATCAAAACAATGTTGAATATCTATAATTCATAAGAATTTATAAATCTGGAAGATTCTCAATCTTCCAGAAATACACTGCGGATTCTGCTCAAAGCGAAGAGGATTGGAATAAATTCTACTTCCAGTTACAGGATGTCTTTAGCAGATACTCAAAAAACGATTTACAAATCGTCACAGGTGACTTCAATGCAATGATGGCCTGTAGCCATGCCCGTCAGAAAGATCCCATGGGCCCACATGGACATAGACGGCTTGATGGGAAGGGGAGAGCGACTAATCTACTTTTGAAGACAGAATAAACTATGCATTATAAACACCTTTTTCAAGCATAGACACCATCAAAAGGTTACATAGAAATCGCCCGATGGGCTGTCTGAAAACTCGATTGTCTATGTCCTGATATCTAGAAGATTGAAATGATCAGTAATAGACAGCTGCAGGAAAATTTGAATCTGAGCATGCGCTACGGATGTTAAAACTAACACTGGGGTAAAAAGAAAATCTCTAAGACAACAAAAATTCCTAGATTCCGAACAGAAACTATACACGACCCCAACTAAACGACGCTTATGCAACTATTCTGTCTACAAACTACGAGACATCCTGAGTATATCCACTTCTCCAACCCAGATGAGATTGACTGGTAGGCACAACATGCTACCCCCACAATACTAGACAGCACAAACGACATCCTTGGTAGAAAGGCCAATGATAAGAGACCCTAGATGATTGAACGTATTATATGACAAGAGGACCAGAAACACCTTTACCACAACAAGTGTGGCCAAAGCATCCGTTACACCTGTAAACATCTCAAAAAGAAAGTTGACCAGGAAGCCAGGATGGCACTCGGAAACCATAACAACGATTATTTTAAGGGCAGTGAAATCAAGTTCAGGGTAAGCAACAGACCAAAATTTGTCAAAACAGTCAGAGAATTATTCACCAGGAGAGAACCTCCGGCGTCCGTATTTGAGGACAAACAAGGGAATGACATCAATGACGCGAAAGTAATGTTCCCATGATGGAAGGGCAATTTTGAGAAGAAATTAAACCAGGAAACATCCTAAACTCCTTCACGACCACACCCCGTGCAACCCCACCATCCTCACTAAAATCTGCGATCAAATCCACCATGGAAGTTCTAAAACGATGCCAGGCTCCTGGACCAGACGGTATCACGGCAGAGCTAATAAATATTCACTCAAATCATTTTGTCGACCTATGAAAAAATCTTACATGAACCATCAGATCCATGGATATGTCCAATGACAGTATTATAGGCAGCAATAGCCCTAACCCACAAAAAAGGCTCGAAGAAAGAATAGGCATATTAGCCTGACTAGGTGCCAAACCAGAATTCTTACTATTATCCTCCTACATACAGTTCAAGCACTCCCCGCTGATGTTATTGGCGAGTATCAAGCTGTCTTTCGATCATGATGATCAGTCATTGATCAAATTTTTACGGTACGACATGTAATGGAACAATTAAATCAGGTTAATTAAATCTCTAGCACCTTTTAATGATTTTCGACAAGCTTCTGACCCACATTGGAGGAAAGGCTTGTGGAATATTCTAAAACCCCACTTTCGTCGGAGTTTTTTTTTTTTGCATGGCATTCTCTCCCTGATATCCGCCGAGTATGGGGCAAAAATAGATGGTATCTTACTTGACAAATTGGCGTATGCCGACGATATTTATCAGCTAGCTATGGTCGCCCAAGATCTTCAACGATAGGCAGACAGCATCTTTAAAGTAATAAAACTGTTTCGGCTGCAGAATGATTCATACAAAACTAAAGTCACAGTTACATCATGCAAGGATACCTGAAACCCGCCATCTATAGTAATCGATGCTGTGCAAGCTGAAACAGTCAATCGAATTCTTTATCCCGTCAGTCTTTTAACAGTCGATAATTGCTGACATCAGAGGCCACCAAACCTACTCTAGCATTGAAATGCTTTCAAACTTGTTGAAATCCAGTCACCTTTTGAACCACTTAAAGTTCACCTTTTTCACAGGCTGATCATGAGTGTGAATCATGGAAAGTAAAAGCCCAAAACAACCGCACTCCTCTCTTTATCTGGAATAAATTCTCTTTGCCGGATAGCAAAGGTTAGATACACTGACCATATCACAAAAGAAGAAATCAGAAGAAGACTAAAGTCACTAGACACGATCGTATGCAAAGTTAGACAGCCCAACTGCGATGGTTCAAGCAAATTAAGGGTATGAATCCTATTCACCTACCCCAGATCTCACTCGAAGGGCAAGTTGAAGGACGTCGATCGCGGGGACGACTTTGTATAATATTAAATAAAAAAAACAAGTTTTTTTAACTGAAAGTAAGGAGCGACATTAAAACTTAAAACGAACAGAAATTTCTTCGTATATGAAAGAGGCTGCTTCCTCATCACCGCCCCGCTCTTTACGCTAAAGTTTGACTCTGTCTCTCAATTCTTTTTTTTAAAACAGTAAAAAACTTTAGCGTAAAGAGCGGGGCGTTGATGAGGAAGCAGCCTCTTTCATATACGAAGTAATTTCTGTTCGTTTTAAGTTTTAATGTCGCTCCTTACTTTCAGTTAAAAAAACTTGTTTTTTTTTATTTAATTTCTGAACGTTTTTGAATCAATGCATGTTTTGATTTTGGCTCTCCGCAGAGGAATAATTAAAACGAAATTTGCAATTTTTTTTTGGCTAAATGGCTTTCTCATAATTTTGATCGAATTATTTTGAGAAAAAAAGAGCGGGGGAGGAGGCCTAGTTGCCCTCCGATTTTTTGGTTAATTAAAAAGGCAACTAGAACTTTTAATTTTTTACGAATATTTTTATTAGTAAAAGATTTACGTAACTTATAAATTAGCTTACGTAAAGAACTTTTGTATTCTCATATTTTTATTACATATATGAGGGGGTTCGCCCCCTTGTCAGATCCTCGCTCTTTACGCTAAAGCTTAAATTTTGTCCCAATTCATTAAGAATGACCCCAGAATCACAAAAGCCGTAGAATAAATAGTTGAAATTACTAAAAATACTTTAACGTAAAGAGCGAGGTATTAAGAGGAGGTGAGCCCCTCAAATGGGTAATAATTTCTGTTTCTTTTAAGTTTTAATGCTGTTCCTTACTTCCAGCTGAAAGAACTTTTTCATATTTATTTTTTCATTGCGTTTTTAAATAATGCTAGTAAATCCTGCGCTCCCTTCATGGAGATTTTCTTCCCCATGACAAATTATCGATGGAAAGTTCCCCCAGCATATCCCCCTCTTCTCAACGCCTCCCCCAACCAAAAAAATCCTCCTGAAAACGCCTGTACACTTCCCAATAACCATTACTATATGTAAGCATTGGTCAAAGTTTGTAACTTGTTGCCCCTCCCATGGGGACTGTGGGGGAGTAAGTCGTCCCCAAAGACATAGTTATAAGGTTTTTCGACTTCGCTGAATAAAATGGCTATCGCAGAATTTTGATCCGTTGACTTAGGTAAAATAATTAGCGTGGGAGGGGGCCTAGGTGCCCTCCAATTTTTTTGGTCACTTAAAAAGGGCACTAGAACTTTTCACTTCCGTTAGAATGAGCCCTCTTGCAACATTCTAGGACAACTGGGTCGATACGATCACCCCTGGAAAAAAAAAAACAAAAACAAAAAAACAAATAAACACGCATCCGTGATCTGCCTTCTGGCAAAAAATACAAAATTCCACATTTTTGTAGATAGGAGCTTGAAACTTCTACAGTAGGGTTCTCTGATACGCTGTGATTTTCGTTAAGATTCTGTGACTTCTAGGGGGCGTATCCCCCTATTTTCTAAAATAACGCAAATTTTCTCAGGCTCGTAACTTTTGATGGGTAAGACTAAACTTGATGAAATTTATATATTTAAAATCAGCATTAAAATGCGATTCTTTTGATGTAGGTATTGGTATCAAAATTCCATTTTTTAGAGTTTTGGTTACTATTGAGCCGGGTCGCTCCTTACTACAGTTCGTTACCACGAACTGTTTGATGGATTGACAATTTTTATCGAAAGAGTATCATTCCAATATCCTGAACTGCACATCAAAGAGAAACATATCGAGTATTGGTCAATGAAATTTTGAAAGGAACACCCTAAAATGTCCCATTAGGATGGATTGTGTAAGTACATAAGTAAGTAGTATTTATATTTCTCTGAAATATATTAGAAATGATATTCATGCATAAACGTTTTGTATCAACTACGATCTCTTGTCTTTAGTTTTGCGACACCCACTCCCCAATGGGACAAGCAATGCGCTGAAGCATAGTTTCTAAACCAATTTAACCTCACAAAACCCCCCCCCCTTTCATCGTAGAAAAATGTTTGCAAAAATTTAAGTCAGTCGCCTCAGGGCCCACTTATAACAAGTAAAAATTGGAGCATAACTGTGATGTAAAGCAAAGATTGGGTTATCGCAGTTTTATATCTTTTCATTGTGACCAGTGGTCTATAGCTCTTGAACGGTAAGAGAAGAAAATTCAAAATTCGTTTTCGATATTGCACTTGTGAAACTGAAGTTTGCAAAATTACAAAAAAAAAATCAATTAAAATAACCTCTTTTCCTAGCTTGCTAATAGTGTAAGCAAAAAAAAAAAAAAAAAAAAAAAAAAAAAAAAAAAAAAAAAAAAAAAAAAAAAAAAAAAAAAAAAAAAAAAAAAAAAAAAAAACTGCGCTGGCATCAAAATTGATCTTCTCATTTGGTCAATAGTCCAAAAGTACTATTGTAAATATTCCGACGTTGGTTTCTATTCCAAAGAAGGGCATGCTTCTTACTTATGATTCAGGATAAACAGCTGATCTAAACTTAGTACAAGAGGAGGGGCTAAATTATTTTAAATGGGTTTCTAACAGAAGCTCTCGGATATAATAAATGGTAAAGCGTATGAGGTGATTTATATAGGTGATGTTCGCATCTATTCTGAACTGTAAAGGGTGGGTTCCCTAAATTCTTGTCATTAAGTCATCTACCAGAAGAGTTTATTGAATCTCACCCGAAATTAATAAGAAGTAATAAGCTGTAGTCAAGTTGTACTTTTCCAGAATCTAAGACCAACCTGACTGCTGTGAAGGCGAGGGGGTATCAAAATTCTAGTCAACATGGTATGTACGAAAATGGGTTGTCGGATCTCAACCAAACCTAACTGCCCTATACAGCTAAAATTTGATAGCATATCCCCGAGAAGCAACTTTACAAAAGATGCATGTGTCGCATTCTATTTTAAATATTATGCTTAATTACTTTTCTTTCAAATCAGTCCTTTAACAGCTCTCCAGTACCCAGCTAGCAGTGAAGAAACAAAAAGAGCAAGAATTAAAAAAAAAACACGAATAAAAAAGAATAAAATAGAAAATGAACAAACACGAATGAAAAATGAACAAATACGAATAAAGAAAGTAAAAGAAGAGACTTAAAGAAGAGCTAATAATGGTAGTAACATCATTACAAAGGAATCCAGACCTTACCGCTACCTTTATAGATCCTCCCCCTACCTCGAAAGCCATCGAAAGCTTGATATGGAATTTTGTTGAATGAAAACCATACTGTAGACGTTTCAAGCTCGAAACATATACATAAAAGTAGAATTTTGCATTTCCTGCCATAAGAAAGATAACGTGATGCGTGTTACTTGTTTGTTGTTGTATTTTCCAAGGGCGATTGTATTGAATCAATGGTCCTAGAAGATCGGGAGGGGGCTAATTCGAAGATTAATCAAAAATTCTAGTATCCATTTTAAGTGATAAAAAATATTTGGGGGCCACTAGCCCGCCAGCACCCTTTTTCCCCGAAGACTTTCGATCAAAATTTTGAGATCGCCATTTGAATCAGCATAATTAAAAGACCTAAAAACAAAAGCTATCGGGATGACATGACCCCCCATAGTCCCCAGGGAAAGGGCTGTAAGATACACGATTTGCCGATTGTCTACGTATAGCATTTGTTTTTAGGAAATGTATGGACATTTTTTTGGGAGGGGGGTTCTGCGGGAGGGGGATATTATATGCGGGGCGATTTTCTACAGAAATAATTTTCTGTGGGTGAAAAGTTTCCGGGGGAATTTTTCAGAAAAATTTTACATGGGGAGGGGGGAAAGCAGATTTTGCGATAGGATTTGAAAAACGGTTATAAATTAAATTTAAAACAGGTTTGTTTTTTTATTAAAAGTAAGCAAAAACATTAAAACTTAAAGCAAAATAAAACTGTTCCTTATATGAGAAAGGCTGCCCCTCCTCAATCCCTCGCTCTTTATGCTAAAGTTTGACTTCTTACACTACTCAAACACAGTTGAATTTGAATAAGCATCATTTTTAAAGAGCTATAAGACTTTAAGAGCAAAGCCTAGAGGGGGACAGCCCCCTCCCCCCACAGACAAAATAATTTCTGTTCGTTTTGAGTTCTAATGTTGTTCCTTACTTTCAGTTGAAAAGAAACTTGCGCTTGTATATTTAACGACACATAGAATGGACAGCCAGAGAATCTGCATTCAATTTCAAATTACACGCATCATAGCATAAATATTATAATGGTACTTGTATGATATAGACCCTACATAATATTCTTCTAATATGTTTCTCTGACACTCAATCCCAATTAAATATATCTAAATATGATAAAATATTACACTTTAGAAACAAATTTGGGCTATATATTTGCACATTAGGGGGTGGGATGGTGATGGTAAAGTATAGCGAGTCTGCAGGCCTAATGTGTTATTGTCATCCCACTCCCACCCACCCCCATAATGTGCAAATATATAACCTAAATTATATATCGTCCATTTATTCTGTCACTTCTCTTTGTCTTGTCTCTCGCTAAGCTGAAAGAAACCAACGAAAAAAAAAAAAACAGGTTCAATAATGCATCAATGAATGAACAACTTGAGCGGTAGGGGCTATATAATACAAGTACCATTAATATTTATACTGTGTTATACATTTTCAATTATAAGATCTAGGGCACTTTTCCCGACCCTAGGGCGACCAGCAGGCGGCCTTCCACTCTGGAATCATATGATTCTTGCAGTCCTAGGCACAAGGGTCATAAAAATAACGTTTTGAAAACATAGGCTTCAAATATTCATTTTTGTAGAAAAATTGACATTTTACACTTTGTTGAAATCAATTCTACAAGAATTATCAGAAAATTGCGAAGCAGATTTCCACAATTAACAAACACTAACTGCATATTTCACGAAATCCGAAAAGATGCACATTCCTGAAATCCGACTCAAGCAAGGACCAGCTTGGACCAGTTTTCCCTACGCTATCCTCTCCCGATCCTTGCACACATAAACGTGTTGTACCTTATTTGACTCAAGATCCTTCAGGGCCTATTTAAAGAAATGTCCTAAAAGATTATAAGAACTACACTAAATAATAGAATGACGAAATCGTATTATGGTTATAGGAAATCGAAACACCTTAAGTAAATATGTCGAAATAACGCTGGTTATCTATCAAACTAGATATTTAACGGTTTCTAAGCTTGTTGATAACAAATATGAAACTAATTTGGAATATAAAAATCCCGTAAGCAGGCCAGGTGTTGTCACCTCTAAAGAATCAAATGGCTAGTGTCATTTGTGCTTTACTGAAAATAAAATGTGCTTCAAATATTTTTTTAGTAGAAAGAGAACACTTACTTGACAAACAGACAGAATACAAAAAAAGACATTTGTCAGTACTTATGCCTTGTAAGGCATAATATAAAATCAACAAAATTAAATCAAAATTTGACAATTCTTTTTTTTTGGTGGTAGTTTATTTTCAGAAATAAATTCAGCTTTTTAGTCTTATTCTCTGAAAATACAAGTTAAGAAAGAGATAATCCACGTTGCGAACAAATTTTCATGTTTTTCGTTCGAAGGGAGAAGGAAACAAAACTTACGAGAAATAAACTTCACCTTTTTAGTGCAAAAAAATTATATTTCTTCTTACTAACATAAAGTGCAACAAACAGGGAGACAAACCGAAAATATTGTTGAGATTCTTTTCGAGGAGAAGCCCCGAATCGGCCAACCCGGCCGGATGGGAGTTAAGCAAGTAACATGGGTTTCTGAAACTCTGCCAAAAACAAAGAAAACAGTATTAAAAAAACGTTATTTACAAAACGGATTTTGGCATTTTGGCAATAATCCGTTTTTACGGATTACGGAAATCCACAAAAACGGATTTTGGCTTTAAAAAAAACCTAACTAAAAAGGGACATTATCCCAACTAGGTTTACAATTTTCGTTATTGTGACTCATAGTAAACCAAGAATAGCTGCCAACCATACTTAAATTACTTAACAATATTTCTGGCAATTTATTATTTTTCCAAATATCATTATTTTTTTTTCGGCAATAAATTTGCTCTTTCCCTGGTAATAAGTCGTTTTAAAGTGCAATTTATCGGTCCTTAAGACTTTATTGCATCTTCTCCAACTTAACAATGTTCAGTCAGGAGAATAAGCAATTTTGAACTGTAGATAAAAACAGATCCAGGGCATTGATCAGGTATGCTTGCGTTAGTTCCTTTTCTTCTTAAAAAAGGATCTACAGAAACAAAATTATCCAAAAAACAATGAGTATGTGTTAGTTATATTTTTGAACACAGTTGAATTCGATCATTATGTGAAAAAAGGAATCAACTCTAATAAACCTTGAATTAGCGAAATTAGTTTTAAAACATAAGAGAAAAAGGAATCAAATTCGGCAGACTCAAAGAAGTAAACTCTGTGGGGAAGGGTGAAATTCATCATGAAAGCAAAAAAAATTGATGGCTGCAAAAACCCTGATACAGGTCGGTACAGATATGGGAGGGAGCAGAGGCGCCATTTGGGGGGTCAGGGGTGGGCAAATGCCCACCCCCAGATTTTCCAGGGGGGCCCAAGCAAACACCACAAAGGGCCCTTTGCCGGCCATAATAATCCATTATGTCCAACACAATCCATTCTGTTCAAATGATTTGAACTAACTGCAAGCCTATTAGCCAAAGAGCGTAATTACCTGACGACCCTTGGGGTAATTACGCTATTTGCTATTAATCATTGTAAACTTTGAAAGTAGGTTAGATACATAATACAATTCTCGAGTTCTGTCAAATGCCCATTTCCTAGATGATTACGCGATACGAAGTGATTCGGGGGGGGGGGGCAAGATGGAGTTCATGCCCACCCCAAGATTTGGTCCAAATGGCGCCTCTGGGTGGGAGGGGTGGAAAGACTTAAGAGTGGGAACACTGAAATTGAATACCGAACGTTGTTAAAATTCTGACACTAAAGGACATATCCACTCAACTCAATTGCTCAGGTGGCTTCCGACGTCCATACAATTCTCAATATTCAAAAATTGAACTTTTTCGACGTGGGTGAATGACTGTAACGTGGAGGAAAGGTTAATCTTACTTTACATCTTTATTGCTTATTACTAATACAAGTAGCTATAAGATAATGTTTCAGAAACTGATAAGGGTGCCAACTATGAAGGGAGTAAGGGGTGGAGAATTACCTCTAGATTTGGAAAAAATATATTTGCCCTAAAATAAATAGAAAAAACAGCTTCCCATACGTTTCGAATAATACGTTTTTTAAGTCTTAATTTTAAAAACTTAAATAAATCACTGCCCCCCTACATTTTGGTAAATTGGTGTCACTAGCCACCGGTACCCAAAATAAGGTTTTTCCTTTAAACAAAGACAGTTTGACTTACTGTCTACTAAAATCCAAGAAGAAGATGCCCATGTAAAGCATAAACATTTCACATTTTATGGATGTAAAAGTTCTTTATAAAAATATTGTAATCTAATTTTTAATTATACGTTCAAAGATGTCTTAAATGACCCAATAAGCAGGTAGTGTTCTGATGGTAGGCAACACATCGATGCAATGGTGCTGGTGAAAAGGTAGCGTGCCGATAACCGGTACGTGTAGCGGGTAACGTACATTTCGGTAACTGTGTTACCTGAATTTTTGCTTGATATTAGATATACCTGAACTTTCTGCACCAAGTACATCAGGACAAGCTTGATAGCGAACGAGCTTTTTGTAAGGGTCTGAACATCGTTCAACAGAAGACAGTGGATATCGACAGTCGCCCTTTCCAGTACTAAAAAGAAAGAAAAATATATAATGATAAGAAGCTCGTATGACAGAGAAGAATCCTTTGCAGCAATCCTGATAACCAAGACCGTATCCAGGGGGGGCTATGGTTTTAGGGGGGAGAGGTTGTTTGAACCCCCTCCAACCCGAAATGTTTCTGCGACTCGTAAAAGCGTAACAAAATGAAAACGAATATTTGATGTGTTTTTAAAGCTTTTTTTGTTAGCCCCTCCCCTCCCGTAAAAAATCCTGGATACAGTCCTAGTGAAAATATAAAAGAAATTACTTTAACATATAACCCTATCAAACTGAAAACAACAAGTGTATTCTCATAAAAACTGGATTGTTGCTGATAAATAATTATTGCTAGATTAAGACAGCTTTCAGATATGGATCTAGATATATGGCAACGCGTAAGGTAGACCAAAAGGCTTTGGCCATACGGTTCCACGGATATGAGCGGGCTTCGGAGCCAAATTTCAATGTTTCTTCAAGGCGAGGAGCTTTTTCGCTGGACTTATAAATCACTAACAAGTGGATATTTAAGTTTGAAACATGAGCTTAATTTTGAGTTTGAATCTATAAGGAGAATGCATATTTTCAAATATTGTGAACGGATGAGTAGCTCAAACTATTATTTATTTTAATTAACAATATCCCTCACCCCCCTCTTACATTACACAATCCTGGTTGGTAATATTCGGTAAGCTATTAAACAAAAATACAA
Organism: Artemia franciscana; assembly: GCF_032884065.1. Taxonomy (NCBI): domain Eukaryota; kingdom Metazoa; phylum Arthropoda; class Branchiopoda; order Anostraca; family Artemiidae; genus Artemia; species Artemia franciscana. The sequence continues at coordinate 48,475,928 of NC_088875.1, forward strand.
CCCGTTTCCCTACTTATGCTATATGGTCCTTACTAGTTGTAAACAGCTGGATAGTAGATACAAATTAGAAAAAAAAAACTGAACAAAAAATAATACTAAACTCAAAATGCATTCAATTAGCGTTTAACCATGTAGGTTATTCATAAGCAGTAAAAATGATAATAAGAAAAATTTAAACTAAACTTTTCATTGACTAGCAAAAATCAAGAATATAGTATTTTATGTACTATACTTTTTGATATTTACTACACACTATACTGTTTTTGTAAACAGTTTGGACTTGAGTTGTAAAAGATAGGCAAGTAGACACTTTCTAGACATACTAAATAATAAGTGATTTACGTCATTATATAGCACATACCTACACAAGGAGGATGGCGAGAAGTCTCTCTAACATTGGTCCGAAGGGTCCGTCATTGGTCTCTAAATTCTGAGTAAGGAAAGAAGACATGATATATCCCTTCCATCTAGCTTGTTTTGATGCTCGGTATTCACATTTTTCGTGATTGCATCCCCTCTTAAACTGCTGGAAGAGTTCCTTGACCCCATTATCATGGGACTTCAACACTTACCGCAACCACAACCAATTTTGATTCAAGATGTGAAAAAAAATGCAAATAGACATTTTCTAGCCATAATAAACTATAAACGATTTGCATCTTTATTTAGTATACATCTGGAGAAAGAGAATATGGAAAATCCTCTTTTAGCATCAGCCTGAAGAATCTCGACGATGTCAGGCGTCAAGGAAAGAAGACAATCGAGATCCTATCCATCTAGGAAGCCTTGAAACTTGGCATACACATTTCATATGCTTTCAACTCCTCCTATAATTCTGGAAGAGTTCCTAGAACCCCTCCCCCCAGAACTCAGACCAAATGAGCCTATAGCTAGACATAATCAAATGAATAAACCACGGCACAAATTAGGTTTATGGTATTGCACAATATTTTCTTTTTTTTAACCAGCAAGTCCACAGCGAGTTATCTAAACCAAAGACAGATAAAAATTTTCAATTTTAGGAGAAGTCCGAGCTGTTTCTTAGTTTTGTGTCTTTTACACAACGTAAAACTACGTGGACTAATAAAAAATGAATTCACTCAAAATACTACTACCATTACCAACAGTTCATTGCAACAGTAAGCCGACTGAGGCCAACCCAGTAGGGCATGCTTCTTCTTCACCGTATCTACTCAAAGTATGACTCTTTACTCCCTTTCATGAAGTTTTAATCTCCTTTATTTCTTGCTTTATGAGCTCTTTCCACGCCATTCGGGGATGACTTGCTCTTCATTTGACAATTGATTGGTGACCGAACAGCATCAATCTTTGGTTTATCCTTCACACTTAACTATAAAATGTGGCCAGGCCATCTTATCTTTTGTTTCGTCATATCCCTAGAAAGTTCGGATTTACCATATTTCTCGTAAAGCTAAGTGTTTGACCAACGTTAAGTCAAAGGAATACTAAAACTATCCTCAAAAATTTCCTCTGGAAACAATTTAACAATTCCTTTCAGCCTTTCAAAGCCCCACTGCTTCACAACCATGATCGACCACTTCCATAAGCTTGACTTACAATATTCTTAGTTTACAGAATTATCTTCCTATTTTTCCAAACTTTTGTCTATTTTATTTTTTACATCTTCACTGCAAACACCTTCTTTTCTAGTTTAATTAAAGCGAATCTTTAAAGTTAAAGCGCATTCTAACTTTTTACGAACCCATTTATTTTGCTTCTGTAGTTCAACCATTATGGAAAGCTTTTATTTATGGCCTTATGAAATACAGCCTTATAAGAAATTCTATTCTCGCACTGAACTTCTATGAGTTTACTGACTGTATACTTTCACAATTTTGGTTTTTCATAGAACGAATCTTGACGTTCTTATAAAAAAAAAAAAAAATTCTCTTTTGATGAAAGTTTCCTCCTTGCATTAAAACAAATGCAGGGTTTGACAACCATGTCTTTTCATTTTTCTTATGCAGTTGCTTGATTACTTTTATCCAAACAACTCTTTTCATCTTGTCTATTCAAAATGTAGTTGTTTAGCATTAAAAGAGGATACAAAAAGATACGGATTCTAAACAATAGGAGAACTGAGTTAGTATTTTGTCTCTTTGGCACTTTTGCTAGACTGGAAATAAGCAATTGGACTGTCCAATAACCCTGTCTTTGTTTGTCCTTAAAGCCTGTTCTATTGTTTTTATTTAAAAGAATCTTACTATTTTAGTACAGGCCTATAGAAAACGTCGATAATTGTTAATTAAACAAAACACACTCAAGAATTACACTTAGCTTAGATCTCAGAAAACCAGTTTCATAGCAACAAAGACAAGTGATGGGTGATATAATGCATTGGACTTGTATCATTTGGACTATATATTTGCACATTAGGGAGAGGGACTAGGTTAGGGGTGCTATCCAAATATTTTACCCCCCCCCCCTTAATATGCAAACATATAGCCCAAATTACATCATTATATGAACTAAAGGTTACACGATGGTTATATTTCATTAACCTAACTTAACTTCTTGGGTTAGTTTCGTTTAATCAACAAGTACCGAAACGTCTTAGCATGATCAAGATTGGTTCCTTTAAGCGCATTCGTATGCAGGTCAAGACTTCCATGCATAAACATGACCAGGTTATGGACCTATTAAGGCATAGAAGTCAAACCATAATATATGTGAAGTGCAGCTGGACACGTAGAGTGATAAAATGTGTTTGCTGATTAGCAGAGTTTGAAATCCTAGACACGAAGTTCTAGGCTATAGAAGATGGAGGCCTCTAAGTAAGGCCTCTTTCACATTAGTTGCGTAGAAGTATTTCACGTATAAACGAGAAGCATTCTTACTGAACAAGTTTTACATATTTCTTTTTCTGTTTCTTTTGTTAAATTTTCAATGAGTTAAAAATAATTTCATTTCTTGAAAAATACAGTTTTCAATTAAATTCAGCTGAAGTTTTTATGATAAATTCCCGGTTTAATCTGGGGTTCAGTTCTTCTACTAGTTTAACAGCCAGATGACGTAACAATATTTGGCTGACGGACAGAATAGAACCATATATTCTGCATTCCTTATAGTCCTATGAAAAACTTCTGACCCCTTGTTGACTATATGAAAAACCTGCAGATAAACTGATTTTGTGATTGGCCTTACCAGTCACCCCTTTCTGAATTCCTTATTGACAATAGCATACATTGAGCCACGTGCATTATTGTTGACTGATCGATCAGGGAGCTCTTTATCGTACAGTCCACGCAAATCTTATATTAATTTGCAATCTTTACCTCCAAAACTTCCATTACAAACAACTCCCAAAAAGTACAGTCTTGATGTCCACGCGCCAACGCAGTGCAAGAATAGAACGCGGTTTTATTCTCCCATTGGGTTACATTTTGCTATTCAATCTCTGCATTTTTACGTAATAAGTAAAGGTATGATGCATGATGTCTGGTATCTAGGTCTAGATCTGGGTATCTAGGTCTAGAGAAATACGTGTCTAGATTCTTAAGTCTAACTAGACACGCACATGAAAGCAGCTTTGCTGGAATTGAAACGGGGTATTTACAAAATTTTAGACTAGGTTGTCCCAAATGATCTGGGAAGACGTAATAAGGAAGGACTTAAGGAAACTGGAGCTTCATGAAACGGGGTAGAGTGAAATTTTGAATAGATTTGGGTAGAGGAAAAGCGTCCAAAACCGTGTTGGCTTCAAATGGCTTGCTGCTGCAGTGAGTTGTTAGCAGTAGCAATTGCAGTTACTTTAGTTTAAAATTAAAAAAAGGCTTTAATTAAATTTAATTAAAATTAATAACAAGGCCTGGATTGTTAAGGGTAACAATCATCTTGATGGAATTATATCCATCCCACTTTGGTGGATGTGCTCATGACAAGAACTTGGTTTAAGTGAATTCATTTCTTGTAAGGACTAAGTGGCCTACGTTACTTTAATAAAATACAGACAAGAAACAATTATGACTTTTCCTAAGATGATGCGTAGGAATGTTACGCTTTCCTTTGGCTTGAACAAATCATTATGGACATAAAAAAGTCTACAATGTGGGCTGGCAAAAAAAAGAGAAGAAAAAGAGGGAAAATATTGTGCAATACCGTAAATTTAATTTATGATTTGAAGTATTGATTTACATTAGAATTAACTCCGAATGAAGATAGTCGTTCGATTCTCTTGAAAAAAAAACGGACAGAAAAACCAAAAATCAAATCGATTATTTCCTGATTCACCGGAGATGACCGGAGACGATTTGCAAAAACTAAACGGATACGGCCGAAGAAACACTCGACGTTAAAAAACCCGGCTAAGCATCAGTGGATATCCACAAAGATTTAGAACTTAGAAGCAAATCGCAGAAAACTGAAGCCGAACTCTCTCGGGGGAAAAGGTCAATTAATTTTGACCATGAGCTTGGCGCACAAATACGCTAAGAACAAAAAGTAAAGAAATGTGCCAGGTCCAACAGACGACAATATATGAATGAAAAAGCTAGACAAGCCGAAAAAGCAGCAAGTCGCGGACACACACGAACCGTGTATCGCTTTACCCAAGAAGTAGTAGACAAGCCAAGTTCACATGAACGTCCAGTAAAGATTGAAAGAGGAGGGCTCCTGACAGACGTGGAAGAAAAAAGCAACAATGAGCTAGTTGTTTTTAAACTCTATTAAGTTACCTCATATAAGTCACGACAAGCTGACAAGATTCCCTCAGAAGCTAAAAAACTGAAAAATAGGAGGGCTCCACCACATTTAGGCGGAAATGATGAAGTGCAGCCTGAGACAAACCTTGGCCATCTGGCTATCCTTCTTCCCACTTCTGTTGGAGACCAAAGGTTCAGAAAAGAATGGAGAACAGGAACTATAGTCAAACTCTTTAAGAAAGGAGATGAAAAAGAATGCAATAATTAGAGAGACATCAATCTTCTCTCAACCCTGGCGAAGATTTTCTCGCCCGTGATACTGCGAAGACTCCAACTGACTTTGACCCCACTTGCGTAAAGAATAACATGGATTCCAGCTAAAACAATGTTGTGCCAACCTTATCCTTATGCAAGATGCTGGAAAAATTTAGTAAATGTAGGCATACTCTTCACTTAAACGTACTCTTCGCTTGTACATACTCTTCGTGGACATCGAGAAAGCGTCTGATTCAGTGGATCGTCGAAATATGAGGAGAGTCTTAAGGTTCTACGGCATTCTTGAGAAGCTAGTCCGTCAAATAGTTGCCATGTACGAAGAGACGGAATGTTTTATTAAAACTTCTGATAGCAACACGCAAAACTTCAGAGTAATGACTGCCGTCGAGCAAGGCTGTGTTCTGTCACCTTTTCTCTTCCTCCAAGTTTTTGAACTGCATCTTTAGACAGCTAAATGGAAATGAAATCCGGATTGCAGTAAAGCTTCTTCAGGACGCTGATTTTGCCTACAATGTTGGGCTAAATTCCTGAAGCAAAAACTTCAGGAATTCCTGAACGAACTTTCGAAGCAAGCTGAAAAGGATTATACATCAACACTCTAAAGACTAAAGCTATGTCAATTAGCAGTTCCCCCACAGAAATCCAACCAAGTGATGAAGACATCGATCAGGGGACAAACTTCAAGGACTTAGGCAGTACAGTAGCTTCCAGTGGTGACTCTGAAAAAGAATGACGAACCAGAAGTGACGCTGGAAAAGAATTACGCACTTGAATAACCCAAGCCAACGCAGCATTTCAAAGACTTCTACCAGTCTGGAAATCTACAGTGTACTCAAAGAAGCTGAAAATCATACTGTTCCAGAGCAATGTTTTGTCTGTTCTGAGTTACTTTACGTCATGGCTAAAGCTAACCGCGGAACAGGAGAAACATCTTACCGCCTTTGAAAATAACAATCTTCACCGGATCCTAGGGATCAGCTGGAGAGACCATGTCAGCAACGATGAGATTTGTGCTTGTATATGCCAACCAGACATCACCTCCGCTGTGAGGCAACGAAAACAGCGATACCTTGGACATATTCTCCGTATGCCAGATCATAGACTTCCTAAAATACTCCTCCAATGGCAACTTGAAGGCACCCTCCACCGAGGAAGATCAATGAACACAATCCGTAGAACGTATTATCATGACAAAAGAGCCCACCAGACGAGGCCATCCCAGAGTGGGAGGATATTTATGCAGCAGCGAGGGAAGATTCGAGGCTACTCACTGACGCCCTATGTGCCTCTGGAGGCACTGGAGGAACTTAGGTCTCAAGTAAGGTTTATTGATTTACTTCTTTTGCACATCAATAGCAGGACATTCAGGAGGACAGAATAGTCAGAATAGACTTTGGCTCTATTATGTTTATTACATATATCTTTGGAAAAACATATGTTTCCTGATGTTTGATATACAGATATGTATCAAAGCAGCTTAAAAAAAAAAAAAAAAAAAAAAAATGACGAGTTTTTTTCTCATCACTGGGGATACTATCAGCTCAATTCTTTTTCACTAAAAAAAACAGTCCCCCTCCAATCGTCTTTCTCTTACAATAAAGAAAATTGAACTTGTGATAACCAGTTGCTTCGTTGTTTTTATTTAAATGGCTCTTCCCATCTCGTCTGTTCAAGATATAACCTTTTGTAGAATACAAAAAAAGGGTTTAAACAAGAGTTGGGGAAAGAAGACAATTGAGTGTCTATCTTGTTTTTTTATCACTCATATTTCATTCCAACTCTTTTAATATTTGTCAGTCCAGAAGTCACCGGTCTGATAACTGAAGAAGTTTATAGGTTGTTTTTTTTTTTGAGTGAGTAAGGGATGCTACATTGTAGTCCTTTTGGCTTAAATAGCCAGCAAGAAAAGTGGTTCTATTCAATTTAATCTTTGTAAAAAAAGAAAGACAACGAATTAACTCTATTAAATTGAGGATGGTGTTTGGCTTTTTCTCGGCTCACTTGGCTTTTTTTTCATTTATTAGTTTTTTTTTACATTTATTATTATTATTATTATGGCTAACCTTCATGTTTTGTTTCTCTTTCTTCTTGGTTAAATGTCCCGGAAGAAGTTTTTGGGGGCAAACATCTCAGGGGAAGGGGGTAACAATTTAAAAAAAATACAGAAACTGCAAGTGAAATAGTAAAACCGGTTCAGAGGGGTGGGGGCAAAAAACAAATTGCCCCCCTTCATTTTTTATTTATTTTCCTTAAATGCTGGTTTTGCTGGTAGCCATTAACCACAACATTAATTCATAATGCAAAAAAAAATGAAATAGTGGATTTTCTATATAACATTTCCTTTTGAAGAATAACAAGAGCCAAGAGCTCATATGGCATTTGTGACGAGGTCGGAATCTAAAATTAGACTCGGTACTAGAGTTATCGATTTTATCGTCCTAACACGTCAAGAAACGCCGAACTCGCCAAAGCACTGGAAATCCCTCCAACTCCCTCAAAGAGATCGGATCTGGTCCGCTTATGTCAATCACGTATCTATAGCTTGTACTTATTCTCGAACTCACCAAAGGACTAGAAATCCCCCCAACTCCCCTAAAGAAAGCGAATCTGGTCCGGTTATGTCAATCAGGTATCTAGAACTTGTGCTTAATATTCCCGTCAAGTTTCATCCCGATCTCTCCACTCTAAGAGTTTTCCAAGGTTTCCAATTTCCAAGATTTCCTTTTCCCTCCTCCAACCTCCTAAGTCCCCGGATCCGATCCGAATTGAAAATGGAGCACCTGAGAAATGAGATCTTTCTATATATCAAGTTTTATTAATTACCCAACCCCCTCTTTCAACTCCACCATAGAGAGCAGATCCGATCCGATTATGTCAATCATGTATCTAGGACTTGTGCTTATTCTTCCCACCAACTTTCATCCCGATCTCTCCACTCAAAGCATTTTCCAAGATTTCCAGTTTCTGCTCCAACCCCCAATGTTACCAGATCCGGTCGGGATTTAAAATAAGAGCTTTGAGACAAGAGGTCCTTCTAAACATCAAATTTCATTAAGATCCGATCACCCGTCCGTAAGTAAAAATACCTCATTTTTTCTAATTCTTCCGAATTAACCGTCTCTCCATTCCCCCCAAGATGATCAAATCGGGGAAACGAATATTTCTAATTTAATCTGGTCTGGTCCCTGATACGCCTGCCTACTTTCAACGTCCTAGCATATCTGGAAGTGCCCGAACTAGCAAAACCGGGACTGACAGACAGACCGACAGACCGACGGATAGAAAAATTTTCCCCCTCCAACTCCCCCAATATCACCTGATCCAGTCGGGATTTAAAATAAGAGCTCTGAGACACGAGGTCCTTCTATATATCAAATTTCATTAAGATCCAATCACCCGTGCGGAAGTTGAAAATACCTAATTTTTCAATTTTTTCTAAATTAACCGTCCCTCCACTCCCCCCAAGATGGTCGAATCAGGTAAACGAATATTACTAATTTAATCTGGTCTGGTGCCGGGACCGACAGACAGAAATCGCGATCGCTATATATCACTTGGTAAATACCAAGTGACATAAAAAAGGAAAACGCTTCAATAATGGAACTTTCAAATATCGGCTGTATACACTAACACTTGGTAATTCAATATCGTGCAATGTTTCAAAGCAAAAATTCAATACTATGGGATTGTTTAACAGCGTATGGCAAAAGAGAACTCGAATTTCAGCATCCCTCAAGAAATGAATTTATTCAAGTGGAAATAAAGTAGTGTATATAGATATAGTTTTGTAATATGTGTAATATATATGCAACTGTGTGTGTGTGTGTGTGTGTGTGTGTGTGTGTGTGTGTGTGTGTGTGTGTGTGTGTGTGTGTGTGTGTGTGTGTGTGTGTGTGTGTGTGTGTGTGTGTGTGTGTGTGTGTGTGTGTGTGTGTGTGTGTGTGTGTGTGTGTGTGTGTGTGTGTGTGTGTGTGTGTGTGTGTGTGTGTGTGTGTGTGTGTGTGTGTGTGTGTGTGTGTGTGTGTGTGTGTGTGTGTGTGTGTGTGTGCGTGTGTGTGTATATATGGGTGAGTGTGTGCGTGTGCGTGTTTGAAACGAAAATTACGAAAAGAACAAAGATAAAAGAAAAGATGAAAAAACGAAAAACATCAGCAAAGGAAAATAAAATCTCAACAAGGAAATTTGTTTTCAATCCGTGAAATGAAACCTATCATCTATAATGTCCAGCCAGTATGGTCTTGGCACTTATTTCGACAAAAAGACACAGAAGGACATAACCAATAAACAATATAGGAATCTATAAAACAAATAAATGAGCTAATACGGAAACAAAAACCCTTCAGGAGAAAATATAGCCGAATTAAATAGGACCTAACTCACTTTTAAGAAAAAAAAAAAAAAAAAAAAAAAAAAAAAAAAAAAAAAAAAAAAAAAAAAAAAAAAAAAACAACGAACGTAGATTGTCAGTTTAATATATATATACTGATATTTATTCCTTAAAGTCTTAATATCTTTTTATTTATCACATAAAAAATTGAAATATTTGAAATGCATTTTGTTTTCGGTAAATTGCAAATTATGTTCTGGTCTTGAGAAGGCATGGGGGTGGTCAGCCCTACTACTGTTAATTTCTGCTCCTTTTGAGTTTGACTCGGTTATTAATTGTAATTTCTGTTTGTTTTGTGTTTCATTTATTTATTCATGCTCATTTGTGGTAGTTTTACGCTTCAAATATTATTTGACTTTATTTCTGCTTATTTTTGGCTTAATAGAGCTCTTTACTTTTTCTTTGAAAAACTTATTTTGTGAAAAAGTTCTAAAAACCAATTTCTGTTCGTTTAGTCTTTTCATGGAAATAGAAAATAATATTTTATATCTTTTTTTTTTTTCTATAAGAGTCCCTAATTTGGATTGCTATTTGCATACTGGAAAAAACTTTTTCAATAATTTTCAATGCTGACACAAACAGTTCGATTCCATTATCCGTTCACAATCTATTTTTTCTCTATTGAGAAGTGGAATAAACCCTTCTCTCTGCCGTCTGTTATGGAATTGGTATGGCAATGCGTCTATACGGGCGCTGCTAGGTCGCCAGCTGAACAAATCCATCACTTCCGAAAGTTGTTAAACATGGCTCTGTGCTTAGTCCAGCTCTTTTCAATAATGCCATTAGAACCGTTATTAAAATATTCCTCCATTTCTAATAAAGCCCTATATTGATGTCAGCCATCTCTGTTACGCAAACGATATCCTTCTATTATCAGATGATCTCCAGGTTCTCCAAAATACAATTCATACAGTTTCCTCTGGTCTTAGTGAGATTGGGCTTCAAGTCGCCCCCTCTAAAACTGAGCTTCTCGTCTACGGTTCGTCTCAACAGCCTTCCGTTACTATCAATTTTGGCCCAAAAACTTTTTCTACATCGTCCTCTCTGAATTACTTAGGTCTTCCGTTTGGATCAAATGTTAAAAATACTAAAACACTCATTATCTCGGCTTTGAAAGAAAAGCTTAGAAAATCGTATGGGGTGCTTTCTCGAGTTAAAGGCCAGGTTCGCAAAATAACCCTGGACAGACTTTACAACACTTTTTTTTTACACCGCAAGTATTTCTTGGTCCCTTTGAAGAGTTTTTTCATAATATCTGAGCGGAAGAAAATTAGATCTTTATTCTTCCGTTTTTGCAAATATTTTCTGCAGTTGCCGCTCTGGACTCGCAACCGGTACATTTCGAGTAGTTATGGTTTTATCGATATTTCCTCAAAATGGACTAGCTTGTGGCTAGGTTTTACAAGCGTCGAGAAAATATTGTCGACTTTCCACTTAATTTTTTAGCTTAATTGTAGTGTGAAAGTAGCTGAGATGTTATTTGTTTTTCCTTTTGTGAATTTTTTCCTATTTATTGTTTCCATTTTATTTTATTTTGCTGTTGTTTCAACGTAATACCCCCAGCTATTCTTGAGATATTGCTTTGAGATATTGATTGAGATTTTTTTCGCGTTGAAGGGGGGAGGGGCGAAGGGGAGGGTGTTACGTGGGAGGATCTCTCCATGAAGGAGTTTATCATGAGTGAAGATAATTTCCCTGAAAGGGCGACAGGATTTTCTAGCATTAAAAAAAGAACAATGAGAGAAAAAAGTTTTTTTTCAGCTGGAAGTAAGGAGCAGCATTAGAACCTAAAACGAACAGAAATTATTGCGTGTATAAGGGGGTTCGTCTCCACTGCAGTACCTCGCTCTTTACGCTAAAGTACTATTAGTAATTTCAACTGTTGATTCTACGGCCTTTGTGATTCAGGGGTCATTCTTAAAGAATTGGTACAAAATTCAAGCTTTAGTGTAAATCACGAGTTATTGATGAGGGGGCGAACCACCTCATATACGTATTAAAAATATATAAATATAGAAGTTCGTTACGTAAGTGAATTCGTAAGTCACATATATTTATTAATAATAAAAATGTTCTTAAAAAGTTCTAGTTGCCTTTTTAAGTAACCAAAAACTGCAGGGCAACTAGGCCCAATTCCCCACCCCCTTTTTTATCAAAATCGTCAGATCGAAACTATAAAACAAGTTTTCAAATGCAAGTAAGGAGCGACATTAAAACCTAAAACGAACAGAAATTATTCCGTATATGAAAGGGGTTGTCCCATCTTCAACGCCTCGCTCTTTACGCTAAAGTTTTTTATTGTTTTAAAAAGTAGAGTTATGAGAAAGAGCCAAAATTTAGCATAAAAAGTGGGGCGTTGAGGAGGGGACAACCCTTTTCATATACGAAATAATTTCTGTTCATTTTAAGTTTTAATGTCGCTCCTTCATTGCACCTAAACAAAAAACTCTTTTTTTTTAGTTAATCTGCATACAGAATCCATTCTTGAGATACGTCTTATGATACAGGTTACAGTAGCAGTAATCTTAGTTGTAGTAATGGTAGTAGTAGTAGTAATTGCAGTGGTTGCAGTAGTAGTGGTGGTTGTTGTAGCAGTAGTAATAACATCCAAATATTGCCTATTTCGTCAATTATTCATCTCTCTTATCATTTTCTGGGATATCTAAATCGTATACACAGCCATTCCTGAGTTACACCCTTTTGACAACCCATTTACACATAACGTGTTTTCACTTGGTTCAACACTACCTTCTACATTCTCTGAAAGGCTCACCTGAAAGCCCTTTATTGCTGTGAAAAGTTAATGCCAAACATGCATACCTTTCTCAATATTATATACTATATGAAAACAATGAACGAATTCCCTCACTTACAGCCTTTATCCTGAGGGACGTGGGGAGAAGGGCGGAGTGACATCCTTAAAGGCGTAATTACTGGATATTTAAACAATGCTAATGAAAACAAATATCTCAAATTTTTGATTGGATGTTTGTTTTGGAAAATGATGGACGTGCAGAGAGGGGGGGGGCTCGTTTCTCACTTTTAGTTTATAGTTTATACCGAAGTTTATACGACCACCTCTTCCATAAAACCTTATATTTTAATAATGGGCGACTAGTATAGCTTATAGCCCTTTCCCTGAGGACCGTGTGTGGGGGGATGTCATCCCTAAAGAAAAGATTACTGGACCTTTCAACTGGTTCTAGGCGTTTTACCCCCCTCCGTCAAATACCTCCCCACCAGAAAATACCCCCGGGGAAAACAACCCTACGACAATTCCCCTCCAGGTAAATGCCCCCCACGGAAAATATGCCGGGTGGTATTTCCCGCGAGGAGGGAGTATTTTCCGGGGGGAGGGTAATCGCCAGGTGTGGGGGTTAACACCGGCCACCCTTTTAACTATGCTGAACAAATGGCTATCTAAACATTTGATCGAATGTGACAGGGGAAATGACGGGCGTGGAGGGGAGGGGCTGTTTGTTCTCTAATAACTTCCAACTCTTATAAAGGGCACTAGAACTTTCAATTTCCAATCGAACGAGTAACTTTCGAAGTTTTTACGAAAACTCCTTCTATACGGAAGTGCCCCGGGAAGGAAAGAAAATTGTGCCCACATTGCTCTTTACTTAGGCAGCGTTATTGCGCTACCTATGATTATAAGGAGCATAGTTATTCAGTGGTAAATCACATCACACCTCCTGTGTGGAAGTGTCTTAAAATTGATATTGGCCGAAAAAGAACTTTATGCTCATCAAATAGGTAGGGGAGTATTTTTCCCTCGTCATCTTCCGTCAACAGTAACAAAATCCCCCCTTAGCCATGTATGCTTTGTCTTTAGTGTTTTGTTTTCCTATTAATAAAGTTCTTTGTTGATGCTTTCACTACTTTCTTGAAAGGTGCGTATTTTCCCATTAATAAATTACATTACAATTTTACTTTACTGTTGTTTCATAAAAAAAAGTTGTTCCCTATTAATAAAAATCCTATTTAAAGAATTTTCTGCGGTCTTGCAATTAAATGATTATAGACGGGACTTTAGACCGTAGTTTCAAAAGAGATTAAGAAAACTCTAGATATTTTAGCTTGTTTTTTATTTTTCTGTATAGGGAGTACACATATTTTTGAGTTTATTTAAATTCCTCGGGGTCTCAAGCAAAGTACATCACCGTATGCGGAATATGTGAAATATTCGATTACTGACCTAAACTGCTGAGTGTTCAACAGTGTAATGATTTACTTTCACGCGTGTTCCAGGACTCGAAATTTAACTTACTGATGGACATTCTATTTTGCTTCAAGTTCAAGGTATGTTACCTAATTTTAAGCGAATATTCCGCTTTTAAGCTGAAGCTTCTGTCAAATATTTATCTCACTTAATTTTAGTTGTTGTTTATTATTAAATAAAAAAAACAAGTTTTTTTAAATGAAAGTAAGGAGCGACATTAAAACTTAAAACGAACAGAAATTACTCCGTATATGAAAGGGGCTTTTCTTCCTCAACGCCTCCCTCTGTACGATAAAGTTTGACTCTTTCTCTTAGCCCTACTTTTTAAAAAAGGAAAAAACTTTTGCGTAAAGAGCGGGGCGTTGAGGAAGAAAAGCCCCTTTCATATACGGAGTAATTTCTGTTCGTTTTAAGTTTTAATGTCGCTCCTCACTTTCATTTAAAAAATCTTGTTTTTTTATTTAATTTCTGGACGTTTTTTAATTCATGCATGTTTTGATCTTGGCTCTCCGCACATAAATAATTAAAACGAAATTTGCATATTAATTTTCTTTTTGGCTAAATAGCTTTCTCATAGTTTTAATCGGAAGATTTTGAGAAAAAAGGAGAGAGGGAGGAAGCCTAGCTGCCCTCTAATTTTTTGATTACTTAAAAAGGCAACTAGAACTTTTATGTTTTACGAACATTTTCATTACTAAAAAATATTCGTAATTTACGAATTAACTTACGTAACGAACGTCTATGTTCGTATATTTTTATTGCATATATGAGGGAGTTCACCCCTCGTCGATACCTCGCTCTTTACACTAAAGCTCAAATTCTGTCCCAATTCCTTAAGAATGACCCTTGAATCACAAAGGCCGTAGAATAAATAGCTGAAATTACTAAAAATACTTTCGCGTAAAGAGCGAGGTATTACGAGGAGGTAAACCCCTCATATGCGGAATAATTTCTTCTCGTTTTAAGTTTTAATACTGCTCCTCACTTTCAGTAGAAAAAACTTTTCATATTTAATTTTTTACTTTATTTTTTCCTTGTTTTTAAATAATGCAAAAAAATCCTGCGCCCCCTTCATTGAAAGTCTCTTCCCCCATGAGAAGTTTTTCCATGGAAAGATCCTCCCGCGTAACCCCCCTCCCCCACATCAACTCTCCCTCCCAAACCAAAAAAAATCCCCCTGAAAACGTCCGTACATTTCCCAGTAACCATTACTATATGTAAACACAGGTCAAAGTTTGTAACTTGCAACCCCTTCCAGGGAGACTGCGGGGTAGTAAGTCGTCCCCAAAGACATAGTTATTAGGTTTTTTGACTATGGTGAATAAAATGGCTATCTCAGAATTTTGATCCGGTGACTTTTGGGAAAAATGACCGTGGGAGGGGGCCTAGGTGCCCTCCAATTCTTTTGTTCACTTAAAAAGGGCACTAGAACTTTTAATTTCCGTTAGAATGAACCCTCCCGCAACATTCTAGGACGACTGGGTCGATACGATCACCCCTGGGGAAAAAAAACAAATAAACACGCTTCCGTGATTTGTCTTCTGGCAAAAAAATGCGAAATTCCACATTTTTGTAGATAGGAGCTTGAAACTTCTACAATAAGGTTCTCTGATACGCTGAATCTGATGGTGTGATTTTCGTTAAGATTGTATGAATTTTAGGGGGTGTTTTCACCTATTTTCTAAAATGAGGCAAATTTTCTCAGGCTCTAAACTTTTGATAGGTCAGACTAATCTCGATGAAAGTTATAGATTTGAAATCAGCATTAAAATGCGATTTTTTTTATGTAGCTATTGGATTGCAAAATTCCATTTTTTAGAGTTTTGGCTACTATTGAGCCGGGTCGCTCCCTACTACAGTTCGTTACCACGAACTGTTTGATCCAGCTAAAGAAGCAAGGCCTGGAACTAAACCACGAAGCATAATGGTGCTTTCACACTACACTGTGGAACTTATCTTATTAGCATAATTTAGGACTCTGCCTTACGTTATGTAATGTTATGGAGCAAACTGTTTCTCTAATGTCGATAGTGCCAAGTAGACTCAAACTTTTTATATAATTTTACATTAAGTAAGTTCATGCTACGTTATGGAAAAGTCAACATAGTAGCAGCAAAATGGAACTTCTGGATGTGAAAATTAACACATTTTGAAGATAAATTAAGAATCTTCTCCTAGAGGGTCTTTGACACCCATTTTATGGCACTTGGTATTAACCAAGTGACATATAGCAATCGCCAATTCTGTCGGTCTGTCTGTCTGTCTGTCTGTCGGTCCCGGTTTTGCTACTTTAGGCACTTCCAGGTAAGCTAGGACGATGAAATTTGGCAGGCGTATCAGGAACGGGACCAGCCTAAATTAGAAATAGTCGTTTTCCCAATTTGACCATCTGGGGGGAGTGGGGGGCCGGTTAATTGTGAAAAAATAGAAAAAATGAAGTATTTTTAACTTATGAATGGGTGATGGGATCTTAATGAAATTTAATGTTTGGAATGATATTGTGTCTCAGAGCTCTTATTTTAAATCCCGACCGGATTTGATGACATTGGGGGGAGTCGGAGGGGGGAAACCTAAAATCTTGGAAAACACTTAGAGTCAAGGGATTGGGATGAAACTTGATGGGAAAAATAAGCGCAAGTCCCAGATACATGATTGGCATAATCGGAACTGATTTGCTCTCTTTGGGGTAATTGGGGGGGGGGGGTAGTAATTCTTAAAAATTAGAAAAATGAGGTATTTTCAACTTACGAACGGGTGATCGGATCTCAATGAAATTTGATGTTTAGAAGGATATCGTGTCTTAGAGCTCTTATTTTAAATCCCGACCGGATCTGGTGATGGGGGCGGGGAGTTGGGAGGGGGAAACCTAAAACTTGGAAAACACTTAGAGTGGAGGGATCGGTATGAAACATGGTGGAAAAATAAACACAAGTGCTAAATACATGATTGACATAAACGGAACGGATCCGCTCTCTTTGGGATAGTTGGGGGGGGGGGTATTTCTGAAAAATTAGAAAAAATTAGGTATTTTTAACTAACGAACGGGTGATCGGATCTCAATGAAATTTGATATTTAGAAGAATATCGTGGCTCAGAGCTCTTATTTTAAACCCGACCAGATCTGGTGACATAGGAGGGGGGAGTTGGGAGGGGGAAACCTAAAACTTAAAAAACACTTAGAGTGGAGGAATCGGGATGAAACTTGGTGGAAAAAATAATCACGAGTCCTAGATACATGATTGACATAGCCGGAACAGATCCGCTCTCTTTGGGGTAGTTGGGGGAGGGGTTAATTCTGAAAAATTAGAAAAAATGAGGTACTTTTAACTTACGAACGGGCTATCGGATCTCAATGAAATTTGATATTTAGAAGGATATCGTGTCTCAGAGCTCTTATTTTAGATCCTGACTGGATCTGCTGACGTTGGGGAAAGTTTTGGGTGGGGGAACCTAAAATCATGGAAAACGCTTAGATTGGAGGGATCGGGATGAAACTTGGTGGGAAAAATAAGCAGAAGTCTTACATACGTGATTTACATAATTGGAACGGATCCGATCTATTGGGGGGGGGGGGGTTAATTCTGAAAAATAAGAAAAATGACGTATTTTTAACTTACGAAGGAGTGATCGGATCTTCATGAAACTTCATATTTAGAAGGACCTCGTAACTCAGAACTCTTATTTTAAATCTCAACCGGATCAAGCGTAATTGGGGGGAGGGCAGTTGGGGGGATCGGAAATCTTAGAAAATACTTAAAGCGGTGAGATCAGGATGAAACTGGATGGGAAGAATAAAAACCTGTCTAAGATACGTGACTGACATAACCGGACCAGATCTGCTCTCTTTGGTGGAATTGGAGAGGGGTAATTTTGAAATTGAGGTAGTTGTAACTTACGAAAGGGTGACCAGATCTTAATGAAATTTGATATTTAAAAGGATCTTGTGCTTTAAAGTCCTTATTTTAAATTCCGACCAGATCCTGTGACGTTGGGGGGAGTTGGAGGGTGAAACCGGAATTCTTGGAAAATGTGAAAATTGGGGTATTTTTATCTTACGAATAGATGATCGGATCTTAATGAAATTTGATTTTTAGAAAGAATTCATGTCTCAGAGCTCTCATTTCAAATACCGACCAGATCGTTTGACATTGGGGGGAGTTGGAGGGGGAAATCTTGGAAAAACACTTGGAGTGTAGGAATCGGGATGAAGCTTGGTGGATAGAATAAACAAATGTCCTTGATACGTGATTGACAGAATCGTACTGGATTTGGTCTCTTTGGGGGATTTGGGGGGAGGGGTTCAGTGATTTGGCGAGTTTGGTGCTTCTGGACGTGCTAGAACGATGAAAATTGATAGGCGTGTCAGGGAGCTGCACAATTTGACTTGATAAAGTCGTTTTCCCAAATTCGACCATCTGGGGGGCTAAAGGGAGAGGAAAAATTAGATATTTATAACTTACGAGTGGGTGATCGGATCTTGATGAATTTTGATATTTAGAAGGACATCGTGACTCAGAGCTCTTATTTTAAATCCTGACCGGCATTAAGCCTCATATTTTCCTTTTTAAATCAATCTATTGATTCATAGAATTTTGTTAGAGCTCATACCATATGATCTCTTGGCTCTTAGCTCTTCTCGCCTCGTCACAAGTGCCATATGAGCTCTTAGCTCTTGTTTTTATCAAAAGACATCTTGCTCCAATAACCATCAGATCATCATCAAAGCTTGAATTTCCATCTCTATTCCACATTTTTTTTTTTTTGGGGTAGCTTGCATATGGTGATTATGATAAATTTAGCCATGATCCTGATAGTTTTACGAATTTTTACGTTAGCCTAATGTGAAAGGACTTGTTAAAGTATAAAAGGTTATGCTTAACGTGACGTAACTTAACCACTTGAATTAGAAAATTACGTACGCATTGTGAACACCGCTTCAGCTTTAAAAACGTGGAATAGGTTTAGCTTTAATTCGAAGGTCCACAAAAAATGCGTGAATTAAACTCTATTCGGCTTTTATTACGACCTTAATATCCTTGATTGTGGATAGTCGAATTGGCTCTAGCTTTGCTAAACAAATATCCCTCTTCAGTCAACAGAAGCATGGCCAAATCTTAAGAGACACTAGAATTTTGTAGTCCAACTTAAAATTAGTTTAAAAAGTTTTCGCTTTAAATGAGAAGAACAATAGTTGAAAATCGATCTTTTTTGTACGTGTCATATCGGGTTATCTTTGTTATGTCCAAGACAAAAGAAAAGAAAAAAATAACGCCTTTAGCTATCAAAATAAGTAAAAAAGAATAGTCTCTTAAATGGACCTGGGACTTGTTTAACACTGATGGAATATTGACAAAACAAGAAATATACTTTTTATGGAACTATACTTCAAATACAAAGCAAGGGATTTTTCAAGTACTTCACTGCAATTTTCTCTTCAAAAGGTTCCCAATATTTGGAAACATTTTCAATGTACATAAGGAGTTTGAAAAAGGAGAATTCCTAATTTTTAAAAAAATAAACATTATAGTTTTTAAATGTTTCACTTGTTGATAGAAAAGAGGATGATTTTAACTTTTACCTCCCAATAGTAGAGGGTGACGATTACATGGATTTATTGTCTTGTATTTTGCAAACCATGTTTCCTGCAGGTAAAAAAAAAACGAAAAAAAGAAAGTTACAAGACTTTTATGGATCCTTATCTTTGTACTAAAAGTTAGAGATTTATCTTTTCAAAAGATAACTTATCGGTTTACGACCTAGGTAAATCTCATTCAAATATAATTTATGCGTAAAGCAAGTCCAATTTTGGGTCTCCATTGATTTTATTAGCCCCCCGCGTCACACGATGATGAAAGAGGCGACTTCACATCTTTTATGCATATACACTTTTTGAGCTAGTTCTCGACAAGAGCAGGGTTGCGACCTCTGGTGATGTACCACTATTTTATAATGATTTTTTATACTGCTAAAACATAAAAATCAGCCAATAGATCGCTAGATTGTTGAAGAAAATTACGAAATCAACCAAAAATCACTAAAATCTAGTGATTTCTTTGTTTGCTGAGTGGCAACCCTCGTTTAGAGTTTAGCGAGTTAATGTTGGAGTTGGAATTAGTAATAAAAGTGAGTTATTTTCAACAACTGTATTATATTATTTTCCCCATACCCTGGTAGGGTTAGGAAGAGATTACTGAGAGTTTTCATCATTGTAGTATCTACCGGAGGACTCGTTCCCCTCCAAGGATACATTTACTAGTGGCGGCAAAGGTCGTGGCATCTTGGCCCAAATAGTGTGGCACTTACTCCACCAACAGGTAGTACACTTGTCGTTCCCATACTGGTTAGAATAGCAGTGCGCAAGGAACTCTTAGAACCCGTGGGACTCCTCAACCACGATACCATGCCCTAGTGAAGGCCAGTGGTGGCGAGGGTGGCGCTGTGCCACGGACGCTGGTGGCGTTAGGTAACATACAGAGACCTTCCCACACAAAGGCCTGATTAAGCACGCATGCTTATCACAATAAATGAAGCTATCGACCCACTTTTCTCTAAATTCTACCAACCCACTTTGTAATTCCACCGATGAAAAGGGAGTCCTAGACCTCATCAAACAGTTCGTGGTAACGAACTGTAGTAAGGAGCGACGCGGCTCAATAGTGACCGAAACTCTAATAAATGGAATTTCGATACCAATAGTTACATAAAAAAAATCGCATTTTAATGTTGATTTTAAATATATAACTTTCATCAAGATTAGTCTTACCTATCAAAAGTTAAGAGCCTAAGAAAATTTGCCTCATTTTAGAAAATAGGGGAAAACACCCCCTAAAAGCCTTACAATCTTAACGAAAATAACACCATCAGATTCAACGTATCAGAGAACCTTATTGTAGAAGTTTAAAGCTCCTATCTATAAAAATGTGGTATTTCGCATTTTTTGCCAGAAGACAAATCACGGATGCGTTTTTATTTATTTATATTTTTTTTCTCCAGGGGTGATCGTATCGACCCAGTGGTCCTAGAATTTCGCGGGAGGGCTCATTATAATGGAAATTAAAAGTTCTAGTGCCCTTTTTAAGTGACCCAAAAAAATTGGAGGGCACCTAGGCCCCCTCTCACGCTCATTTTTCCCCAAAGTCACCGGATCAAAATTCTGAGACAACCATTTATTCATCATAGTCGAAAAACCTAATAACTATGTCTTTGGAGACGACTTACTACCCCGCAGTCCCCGTGGGAGGGGTCGCAAGTTACAAACTTTGACCTGTGTTTACATATAGTAATGGTTACTGGGAAGCGTACGGACGTTTTCAGGGGGATTTTTTTGGCTTGGGAGGGAGAGTTGAGGTGGGGGGTTACGTGGGAGGATCTTTCCATGGAGAACTTCTCATGGGGGAAGAGACTCAATTTCAGAAGAGGCAGGAAAAATGAAAAAAGAAGAAGAAAAAATGAAAAAATAAATATGAGAAGTTTTTTTCTACTGAAAGTGAGGAGCAGCATTAAAACTTAAAACGAGCAGAAATTATTGCGCATATGAGGGTTTTACCTCCTCGTAATACCTCGCTCTTTACGCTAAAGTATTTTTAGTAATTTCAACTATTTATTCTACGGCCTTTGTGATTCAAGGGTCATTCTTAAGGAATTGGGACAGAATTTAAGCTTTAGTGTAAAGAGCAAGGTATCGACGAGGGGTGAATTCCCTCATATACGCAATAAAAATATACGAATATAGAAGTTCGTAACTTAAGTTAATTCGTAAATTACGTATATTTTTTACTAATGAAAATGTTCGTAAAACAATTAAGTTCTAGTTGCCTTTTTAAGTAATCAAAAGATTGGAGGGCAACTAGGCTTCCTCCCTCTCTCCTTTTTTCTCAAAATCTTCCGATTAAAACTATGAGAAAGCCATTTAGCCAAAAAGAAAATTAATATGCAAATTTCGTTTTAATTATTTATGTGCGGAGAGCCAAGATCAAAACATGCATGAATTAAAAAAAGTCCAGAAACTAAATTAAAAAAACAAGTTTTTTAAATGGAAGTAAGCGACATTAAAACTTAAAATGAACAGAAATTACTCCGTATATGAAAGGGGCTTTTCCTCCTCAACGCCCGCTCTTTCCGCTAAAGTTTTTTACTGCTTTAAAAAGTAGAGTTAAGAGAAAGAGCCAAACTTTAGCGTAAAGAGGGAGGCGTTGAGGAGGAAAAGCCCCTTTCATATACGGAGTATTTTCTGTTCATTTTAAGTTTTAATGTCGCTCCTTACTTTCATTTTAAAAAACTTGTTTCTTTTATATTTAATTTATAATGAAAAGGCTTATGTGTGCTTCCACCACTGGGATGGGACTTAGTGAGGACGTTGGCTATATTATGGAGGTTCCAAAGATAATGTTTTAAATATATATTTACATATATATATATTATATATTATATAATATATATTTGTATATATACATTATTTTCATAATGTTTTAAAAATACACTAGCATGTACTATTTATGTTTATAGGTTCTGGAGTTTCAACATTACTTTTAAACTCAGGTTAAGATATTAATCTGAGATTTAAACGGGATAACGCAATTTTAATTTTAAGAGAAACACTATAGGTGCGTTCACACTAAGCCGTAGAACCTATAGGCTCTGGTGTTTCAACATTACTTTTAAACTCAGGTTAAGATATTAATTTGAGATTTAAGCGAGATTAATGCAATTTTCATTTTAAGAGAAACGCTTATTGTGCGTTCACACTAAGCCGTAGAACCTCTACCACTAGCATTATTTAGACTTTACATTCTTTATGCAATCTTAACCCTTTCAGTCATTTTGTTCTCAGTTGAGAACATACCATTATCTGCCACCTAGTGTCTTATGTTACAGGTAAATATGCATTCAAATTAGCGCGCCATAAGCTTCATTCATCAAGAAATAATCTGAAAAAAGTTTGAAAGTTCTAACTTCAAAACTCCATTTTATACAAAAGTTTGAAGTTGAGGAATGGATGGATCTCAAAATAGTGCAGAACCAGGTAAGACTCCAGTCTATGTGTAAGAATATGGATGAATCTAAGGCCATATCTAACAACTAATACTTAGACAAGATAAGTAAAGACATCTAGTGGCCAAAAATAAACTAACTGCGTGAACACTGGAGGGCAGGTGATTTTTCTCAAACTACGTGTCCTCAACCGAGTACAGTGTGATCAACGCATAGCAAACTGAGCAAGCGGCGTGTAATTTTTACATTGCTTTTTTCGTTGTTTCTTTCAAATATAATATTCTATGTACGGTGAATTTACACGTGGTAAATCTATTTGAAAAATTCTCGGAAGGAGAGGGAAAACGTAAAAGCTGTAATTTGTACATTTCTTTGACTAAGTTGGGTTGTAAATAAGGGTTGTAATTTGTTGGGGTTGTAAATGCTAAGTTGGGTTGTAAATTTGTAAATTTGAAGTTGGGTTCTAGATGATTTTCCTAGGTTGTTTCCTTAAGAAGAACTTTGATTGTTGTTCATAGAACTATAAGACTCGTTTGGTCCTGAGATTCAGTTATTTTTCTGTTAAAATTCTTTTTAAACTTTCACCAGGCTGATGAAAAAATATTTTAATTTTGGTTGTTAAACACACACAATTTGAAATATATACTTCAAAATATGAAAAATATAATTCATAGGCAGCGCATTTGCTTCTTTTTTGTTTTCCCCAGACCAATTCGAATGGTACGAGTGGTCTTAAAAACTTAAGAGGGGACCCATTTGATTGGAATTTCAAGTATCCTGATTAGGAATTGAGAGTTATTAGAGGACAACCAGCCACTCCCAAGCCATTTTTTCTTAGCATAGTTGAAAAGCCCAGTAACTATGGACCTAGGGGTGTCATGCCCCTCTGACAAGGGATATTAATTGTGCAAGTCGACCATTGTTTACATTTAAGGTGTGATTAGTGGGACAAAGGGCCTGTTTGAACCTGAAAGTATGAAAAGGCTGAGAGCATTAAGGTAAAACTTTTAGGGCATGCTATGGATGAGGTTAATTTAGATGTTCATCCAGGTTTACCAAAAGGTGCATCTGCAATATCCCAGGAATGGCGAAGGGTGGGTTGTTAGTTTGAAATTTCCAAGGAATGTTCAGCAGTATGTTAAACTAGATCAAAATACACTATTTACATCTATGTTTTCCGAAATACACTTAGGAACTTACTGTATATCTTAGGAACTACTAAGTGTATTATCGAAGCTTTCGAAGTGTCATTTTTGTAAACGATATGGGTTAAAAATAAATTAATTAAATAAAAAGTCACGATGTGCATCTATATGGTCAAAAGGATGCATCTGTATAGTGTAAGAAACAGCTAAAGATAATAAAGATAAAATAAACAGCTAAAGAAAGTCGTATCTAGAAATGTTTTATTATCACTTCTACACCGTTTTCTTTATCCTAATAATGACGAACAGGGCAATGAGTGCAGTTTTACAACTATTTTTTTCAGGTCCTTCGCAGCGTCCAAGGCGTTTGCGCGTCAACTAGCAGCAAATTTTGAACATTTTTGATCAAATTGACAGTGACATCTCCGATACAGACCTTCTGGATAGCGACGAGGAGCAGGACGATTACGACCCTCGACCCAATGCAGGAACGGCAGCAGTGAGTTCCAGGGAAAGTGCATCAACTGAAGGCGAGGAAGTTGATGTAAGGCCTCCACCGAGGAAGGGCAGAACCAAGGTTTGGAAGAAGAAATTTTTTTATAAAGCTTATAAAAGCACAGCCCCAAGTCTACCTGCACCAGGTCATGATGAGCCTATAAACTATTTTGCGGAATATCTAACAGAAGATTTTTTTGAAATCACTGCGAACCAAACCAACCTGTACTCCGTCCAGAAGACTGGAAAATCCATTGATACTAACGCAGTCGAAATGAAGAAGTTTTTTGGGATTCACGTTGCCATGGGGGTTTTCAATCTCCCACGATACCGGATGTACTGGGGTACACGAACGCGCATCCCACTCATCGCTGATACGATGAACTTCAACAGATTTTCCCGCCTTCGGTCCTTCGTTCACTTGGTTGATAATACTTCCAAAGACCCTGATAACTTGGATCGTCTTTGGAAAGTGCGACCTATTATTGATATTGTGCAGAAGAAAACGCAGACTATTTCTCCGTCTGAGCACCTCTCCTGTGACGAGCAGATGGTCCCTTTTACTGGAAACCTTGATATCAAACAGTATATTCGGGGAAAACCTTGCCTATGGGGCATCAAAATCTTCGTGCTGTGTAATGCGGATGGAAGAGTACTCTCTTTTGAAATTTATCAGGGCAAAAAGACGAACATGGCTGAAGAGTACAAAAGCTTTGGCCTCGGAGCAGGTATGGTTTTGAATCTTGCTGGACGACTTCAGCTTGTGGAATTTACTAAACTTTATTTCGACAATTTCTTTACGTCTTTGGCTTTGCTGGAAAGACTAAGTGAGATGGGTCTCTACGGAACAGGCACTATACGAAGCAACAGGCTTCAGGGAGCTAGGCTGGACACTGATTCTGACATGAAAAAGAGAGGAAGGGGATCATTCTGTGAAGTAGTGGCTAGTAGTGGAGATACCTGCTTGGTGAAATGGATGGACAACAGATCAGTTATCCTTGCATCGAATATGATTGGAAGTGGAGCAGTGAACAAGGTACGCAGATGGTGTAAACAAACAAAAGCCTACTTGCAGGTTGACCAGCCCCAAGTTGTATCCTTGTATAACCAGTATATGGGCGGAGTGGACAAGATGGATCAAATACTATCATATTACCGAACATTCATTAGATCTAAGAAATGGACCATGAGACTGATCTTCCACATGGTCGACCTATCCATCTGCAATTCATGGCTAGAATATGTAGCTGATCGGAAGGCCAAAGCAGAACGCTCGATGGACTTGCTCTCCTTCCGCATGGAAATAACAGAGGCGCTTACGTCTGCTGAAGGCATGACCCCCAGAAGAAGGGGTCGCCCAAGGTCTCTCACCTCTAGTGAGGAGGACGAACATGAAAATGTAGACGAATCAGCATCTCGCAAGAGAAAGATGAAGTTTCAGCGTCCGTGCTCAGCAGTGAAAAATGATGCATTCTCTCATTGGCCTCAAAAAGTAAAGGGCCAGAGTAGGTGTAAAAACTCGCCATGCGTGTTGAAAACTCGCACTATGTGTTTGAAATGCAATGTTCCATTGTGTCTAGAAGAGGACAGGAACTGCATCAAAGAGTTCCACATTAAAAAGTGAAATTTGTCTGTGCTTAGTATTTTTTTATAACTTCTCAATAAACTCACTATATCTGATGAACAACTACAAAGTTGATCACACTGTCCTCAACTGAGTACACGCTAGAAAACATAGAAAGGTTCCTCCAAAAAATCTAAAAAAAAATTGACGATGATTAGGTATCCCAAGGTGTCACGCAGTCTGGTTTTTAGAATTTTCCATCGAAGGAAAATAATTCGTGACTGAAAGGGTTAAGGAGTAAATTTTGTCTCTTAACGGAGGCAGTTCCTTCTATATAGAATTTTACGTTTTATAAATATGTGTTACATTATGGAAAATTCAAAACAGCAGCAACAAAGCAGAATTTTTGGATGAGCAATTAATAACTCTTAAGAAATAAATTGATAAACTTTACCTACAAAGCCTTTCACGTTTATCAGAGCTTGACTTTACATTTCCAGTTCATATTTTTAGTTGTTGAATCGTTTATTTATAAGGATTTTGATGATTTTATACTATGATTATGAAGTTTTTGTGGATTTATCTCTTAGCCTAGCTTGAAAGGATTTGTTCAAGTGTGAAACGTTGTACATAACTTAACCACTTGGTATTGTTACTAAACTCATTGCTCCTAACGCCCCCATCCCCCACAAAACTGGCTTTTTGATATCGAAAAGTACCCGAGCCTGGTTATGTTTTGATTGAGTGTTTGCCAAGAAAAACATCTTTGGCTAATTTATTCGTTATAACTCTAGAGACACTCAATCAAATCCACAAAATCTGTAAGGCCTTCTGCCCGGGATCTCAATTCATGAAAATTTAGAGCGAGAGTCATTAAAAAAATAAGACACAAAAAAGGCACTTTTCAGAATCAAGGGTAGTTAATCTTTTTTTTAGTCTTAATAAATTGAGACCGTTGATTTTTGAATTGAAACAAAAAGGGAATAGTTGTGGTAAAAGTCAAAGTCATGGCCAATTGTAGAAAAAAGCCAAGACAGATTGTCCAATAAAGTGGGCAGCCCAGTCAAGGTTAATTTTACCCCTTTGATTGCCGTTGTTACTGTCTCCCATTTATGCTACACCTCTCCGTGCCTCTCCGTGCCAAAAAAGGTGTTTTGAAAATCAAGGGGAGAGGCAATAAAACCTGTTGAACCATTGTTCGTCCAGCCCCTCATCCCCCCTAAAAAAAGCCAGGTTAGTGACACCTGGGAAGCTGACATATATTTCCTCTTCCATTCTAAAGAAATTATGCGTAAATTCTACTGATCTTTACTTATTTCCTCATTCCTTAACCTACTTAATCCAAACCACGACTTTTCCCAGATTTAATGGGTTTTGATATTGAATAGTCAATATCGATATTCGAAAATTTTCTTCTTCTATAAATCTCAAGAGTAGCACATCAATGCTATTAATATCTTAATGAAAGCAATAAAGCAGCACTGAAGAGACTAAGAAGCTTAATACCCCCTCTCGAGTGGAGTCTGGAGCAGCTTAGAGGATATACTCTGCTATATTTCATTTGAAGGACTTGGACGGTTTTTATTACTTCCACGTAGCACTGAACTATTGCTTTTTTTGGTTTTTCAAAAGTATAGAAGACTAACATTACAGTCATTTATTAATTTGTCAATCGAAAATATTACTTCACGAATTAAACAGATTACTTCAAAATCACGAATGTTCATTTTAAGTTTTTATTTAGGCATGTATTTTGTATTTGCTTTTATAAAATCATATAATTAACTGCTTTTTTTTAAACAAAGGGAATGTTTTGATGAAAAAAAAGTGTCCATTAAAAAAAGTAAAATTACTGAAAATCACAAACGTAACTATTCTAACAAATATTTAGTTTTTTTTCAAACAATCTGTATTATGGTCGTGATTTTCTTGTTGTTGCTGATGTGATGATAAATAAAAATCACACTGTTCAAAATGCATATGGTTTTCAGTAAAGCGCAAATGACACTCAAGCCTTTTAAGTGGTTAGGTCATATCACGTTAAGTAACGTAACTTGTACTTAAGTGTGAAACGTTTAAATCTGATTAGCTATAGTTGCTGTTGTTGTTTCTTTTATAAGAAGCATATCGTGGAAAGCAGACAACACAAGGCAATGTATTGGATTTGTTTTGAACGATAGTTCAGGATAACTAATCAGGAAGTAAAGAGTTAAATCAGGAAGTAAAAGAAATCAGGAACTAATCAATGTTGAAACTTAAAACGAACAAAACTGTAGTTTCACAGTCTATATTACATATATCGACAAAACTAGTGCAAATAAACCAGCTGATGATATTTCTCTATGTCTGTATGATTATGGAAAACTAACGCTTTACTGAAAACACTTCGCTCTTTACTTCTGTCAGAAAAGCTTTTTTTAAAATTAATCACCCTATGTACGATGGTTTGGGCGAGTCAGATGAAATTCTAAATTATAAAAAGAATAGACAAATTATTTATCCTAAGAATATAAAATCTTGTTTTAAATCTCAGGTCGGAGCTGTTGGGTCCCTTATTTTAGCTTGTTCTTTGTGGATTTCCCCCCTCGTTTCTTTTTTTAAATTTTGCTTCTACAACGAAAAATCTGAATAGCTGTGAATAGGGGTCTTATTCATTAATGCACAATTTCTTACTTTTCCTATTTTTTGAAGATATATATGGTTGTCTTAATTTTTACTTAACCAAAATTTATTACATAAAGAAAATATGCTTATAGGAAACCCATTAGTTAGTATATATTAATACAGCAAAGACGTACCCTCAATCTGGCGATCACGGATTCGAGCCCAAAGCTGCGCCTTTTTTTGTCGATTAAAGGTAAAATATTTAGAATATATCACTGTTTGATAAAATTTGCATTTCTGGAGAAAAAAACAAAAGTAGTCTATTTTACGAGTGGATGTAGATAAAGAATCTGGCTAAAGTGGAGGGGGCACCTTTTCTTTTCAAAGCTATAGCTTTGGTAAGTCTACTCAGTCTCGTCTCACGGCTGGGGGATCCAGTTGAAACTCTCTTTAACCTTTTTTTAGGGTTGGGAGGGGGAGGATAGGATCATCTCGAATTTTTTTGTTCTTGGGGTATAAACTGACTATTATAGAACCTCATAAAAGAGTATACACTGTGATTTCTTTTTACACTGTCCGACCAACTTCATTACTAATAACAGGTTAAAAGGGCATAATTAAAGCATTACTTAGGCTAGGCGCTCAATTAAAAATACATTAAAATTGCAAATTATCTTCTACGTAATTTTAACCTTTGTATATTAGATACAGAATAATAGTAGCAAACAAGCCCTTTTTTTGAAGGTCAACCTAAGTTCAAGCAACAAATTTGAATTCAATAAAAGATTTGTTTAACCATCTGAGCAGAAGTGCTAATTTAAAAAGTGGCAACTAACGCTTTACTGAAAACACTTCGCTCTTCACTTCCCTCAGAAAAGCTCTTTTTAAATTAATCACCCAATGTACGATGGTTTGGGTGAGTCAGATGAAATTCTAAATATAAAAAATGAACAAAAAAAATTATTTATGCTAAGAATATAAAATCTAGTTTAAAACAGGTCGGAGCTGTTGGGTCTTGTATTTTAGCTTATTCTTTGTTGATTTTCCCCCTCGTTTCTTTTTTTAAATTTTGTTTCTATAACCAAAAATCTCCATAGCTGTGTATAGGGGTCTTTTTCACTTTTGAAACGTGTTTAATTGGCATTTGCTTTTGGAAGGTCAGGTTTACATCCCATCCCCTGTAGCAAAGAACACTACCATTTGATGTAATTTTTTTTCATCATATGCAATTTGTTGAATGTTATAATTTAAAACAAATCACATTAATTCAAAATATCTTCTTTGCTTTTGCTTCTTAGCACATCGATAGGTAAAACCTCTCCACGGTAGTAAAACTTTATCTTTATCTACGTCCACTCGTAAAATAGACTACTTTCGTTTTTTTCTCCAGAAATGAAACTTTTACCCCAACAGTAATATAGTCTAAATATTTAACCTTTAATCGGCAAAAAAGGGTAAAACTTCTTTTCAGTAGTAGCAATCAATGTACTAATTTACACGTATCTGCTTTAATAGTGCATTACAAAAAGTGAAACAGGTCCATTTTTTTTTATTCAAATGTTTTTAGAGTAAGAGTTAAATAAAACTCTTGTAATTTGATGCCCTGGGTGACGCTGTAGGCTGAGGCGAAACTAAGGTCTAAAATGAGTTTTTAGCAAACAGTCGTTTCAATTGTATTTCCTGGGCCTTTTTCAATATAGATTTTTTATTAATAGACCTCAATAGACTTCTTCAATCTATTAATTCAAACTACTTATCAGCAGTAAAACAAAACAATTTTTGTTTTCACTCCTCTCTAATACTTGCGCAGTTTTTACTGTGTTTATTATGTTAATGTTGTGTTATTTTATGTTGTGTTTTATTATCTTTTAGATTATCATAGCCTAATACTTCATTAAGCAAATACTAACTTCTAAAATGAAATTCACGGCTGCTTTGTAAGTTAAAGGGCAGTGAAAAGGATTAAGAGTTTAATTTTCCAAAACCTCTATATGCAATTATTTGTTTCACATATGTTTCAGTTTTTTTATTTTTATTATTGTGAATGCCCTGGAGAGGGGGAGAGGGCAAAGACTGAAGGTAAAAGTAAAAAGGTAAAGGATACGGCATTAGACTTTACAGTCCCTACCGGCGGTGCTGATCTCCGTTTCTTGGCCCTTCAGCTAGGAAGTGCAATGGGGGGGGGGCAACCATCCTGTGCTTTTGCACACCCTTCCTGTTTACCTTCCCCAGATTTCGCCAGGTACCCATTCAGAGCTGGGTCGACTGTGGCTAAGCTTACAGAGTCACGCCACTGATCCCCGTCCCAAACTGAAAAATTGGGTACACTGAGATTCGAACCCGCATCCTCTCAGACAAAGGATCCAGAATCCAGCGCACCAATCCACTCGGCCAGGACGGCTTGTCCTCCACAACCCAGGACGGGTTGTGGAGGAGACTGAGAATTCATGGTGACCATGGGCGGTTTTGTGCTAAGAAAGGTTGTTAGTAATAGGTCACTTTGTTTTGGTTAGTTCCATACAGGCTCTCTTTTGCTACTTGAGTCCTACTTACCTGTAGGTAAATGTAGATGGCGCAGGCAATGGGCAGGTCACTGGTTTTGCATCAATCCTAATCATTGAATAAAGGTAGGCATCAGCAGTAACACGCGTGCACATGTCTCCTATTGGTTCTTTGTGTACACATGGAGCTAAATTAGAAAGGCAAATAAATAAGATAAACAAGTTTATTAACAAGAACAATAGTTATATAATCTCTTGATAACCAACAAGAAAAACCTTGGGTTGTATATGATTGTTGTTTCCATCCTTACAACCTACAACTACTATATATTCATACTTAACTTACAAATGAAAAAAGTTTAAAACTGAAAAAAAATAAGAAAATAAATAAAATAAGTAATTTTTAATCTAATCATTAAAAACTTCCCGGAAGGTAACGTTTCAACCTACTTTTGAACTGGCTAATATTTTATACTAGCCATATGGCCTTCAGCAGGGGTATCGTTCGGGGGGTGAGGGAGGCAGTTGCATTCCAATAACTTGGAGAAAATAACTATGATACAGCCAATGCCCCTTGACTATCCCGGTATGGACCCTTTTTGCCTACCCCCACCCCCAATAAAAAAGCTGGAGCTACTTCCCTGCCCTTTAGAAGAGAATCCCACACCTGCGGTCCCGCAGAACGCAGAAACAAAGATCTCCATTGAGTGCTTTGAGTCTTAGACACTATCCCCGAAGAATTCCTAGTTCCATAACAATGATAAAAAGAGTTAAGCTCTAAACCTTCCCAAGAACATTCTGGTGTATCTATTCGAATATTGAAAAACAAAATAGCTAGTTGATATTCTCTTAACTTATAAGCATTTAGAACTTTTAGCTTAGTCAAACGACAAAATAGTACATTTTTCAATTCTTATGTAATCTCCTTAAACACGAACAACTTTAATATGTTAAATCTAAACCCTTTTAAAACTTGACACAAAAAGAACTGGTTCGCACCAAACATCCAGGAAGCACACACAGGCCAATAAGAGAATGGTACAGGACCATTAGAATCCTACGTGGAAACTCAATCCTTAGCCTTCTTAGAAGACCCAAACTATTCGCCACTTTTGCTGCTACAGCATTACAATATAATTTCCTTTATTATTCCTATATTTGACATTAAATTCCTATATTTTTATTATTTTTAAATAATATTTAAAAATTTTATTTATTTTTATTATTTTTATTTTTATTACTTTATTATTCCTATATTTTTATAATTTCCTAAATATTTGACATTAAAAGCTTGATGTAACAATACACCATTCAGACAAACTTTACTGTGTAAAAGAATAAGGAGTAGGAACTCTACAAAAAGTAATGAGTAATTGAGAGAGAGACCATTAGGGGGATGTTCATTAGCTTATGAAAAAACGTAATTTCTTCGTTTTCTTTGGTTTTAAGGGTGGTTTTAATTCCTTGGTTCTAAAGGTTGTGTTGTTCCTTGGCAAGTCCCACACTTTTTTTCAGATTTAAAATGTTTAGAATATTTCTAATTTCTGGGAAACATAACTTAACTATAGTTCTTTATAAATCACTCTTAATGCCCCGACCATGAGAAGAAAAAGTGTATCATAGCTTAAGCACTGCAGCACTGCAATCTGGACCCCGGCACTCGGCACGTGGCAGGCCTCTATATATGGATTCCCTATCGAATGCGAGGTAGACGCGACAACTTCAAATTCACATGGGGGCTACTACTGCAAAAAATTTTCGATGGACTGAAGGCCATATTTTTTTCATCCCCTCCCATCTGACCCAAAATTTGAAATCACCTTGTCTGCTAGCCCTAGTTTCTGCAAGCGTCTCCTTTCGAGGACAATTAGTACTGTATGTTACCGATCAAAAAAAAAAAAAGAACAGAACTTTTGGTACCAGAAACTCAATTTTGAAATATATATAATACTTGGATTGTATAAAAAAAAATTACAGCACAATAACTCGACCAGATGTTTTCAAAATTAAGAAATCATTTATAAAAGTTCTCCCGCATGACCCTTTTTTGGCAAAAAAAAATTTTTGATTAGCGTTTTTAGAAAAAAACAAAACTTTTTTTTTGAACAATCATACAATATTGATGCTACAGTAGAACAACTGTTTCAGATTCGGAGAGAATTTTATTCAGAGAATCATCAGTAACATAAAGAAAAAAGGAGAAAGAAAAAATGTGAAAAATACGACAAAAGAAGAAAGAGGAAAAACTTTTCTTCAGCCACTTATGAAATATTTATTTATTTTTATTAAAATATTCATATTTATTTATAATAATATTTATTTATTATTATCATTTATTTATTATTCATTAAAATATGCCTTGACAAACAGGGCCGATTAGTAACGCACATTCCAAGACATCTTTTTTAACAAAGCACAAACATATGATTATTTGATTTTTCCTGAATTTCAACATATTCATCACGGTGCAAGGCTGTGAATGTAGGACTTCCTCTTTTTTATCCCTAAACGTGTACAGAGCCTAAGATCTATTATCTGGTGGATAAAATGCCAGATTCTTTTGTCGAATTTTCTCATGAATTTGAGTTTTTAAGAGTACCCTCGTCTTCTAAACGTAAATAAGGTAAATAAGCTTAAAAACGTAGAAAAATAAGGAGTAAAAACCTCACAAAAAGTAATGATTAATTGAGAGAAGTAATGAGTAATTGAGAGAGAGTAAAAGTAAAAGTAATTGAGAGACAAGAGTCGATCTGGACTTGTCCCTGTTAAAGATAGGCAGAGGCCCCGAAAAAGTGGCATTTTATCTTTTGTAGTAGTAGCTGTAGTAGTATTAGCAGTATGTACATAGTGACATTTGATTAGTTCAACATCCCCATCAACGTACCTCAAAGTTCCAACACAATACTCAAAGGCGTTCATATGGTATTACTGATATACCCTTTTGCAACTGCTTACACATAGCGTTTTGATTTAATTAAACTTCTCGATCAATCAAATTTTTACCTTAATACCCTTAACTTTAGTCGTAGTAGTAGTCATATTATTAGTAGATGTAGTAGTAGCAGTAGTGGTAGTAGCATGAACATTTCCAATACCCGTACACTTTTTTGAAATCAATTATCAAATTGTAAAAACTACAGCCCTTACCCACGGGCTTTGGGGGTTCTTGTAATGCCCAGAGGTATAGTTATTAAACTTTTCAGCTATTTTGAACAAAACGGTTATATTGAAATTTTGATCGTATGTATTTTGGGAGAGGGCAGTAAAAAAGACAGTGGAAGGGGGCTCGATAGCCCTTTATAATATTTATATAATTTTGTCAAAAATCGAGATCTGGGAAATAAATTTACTGCCTTGAATAAGTTTTTCATCTTCTGTTTAGTCATGACCAAACTTAAAGTGCAGTTTTTTAGATGACATTTGGTATCATTGACATCAAACATGTGTTTGGATTGCAAAATGTAATAAAAAAATATTAGTAAATGTCTATTTTTGTAAAATAATAAATGGAGATTGGCTAAATAGCCTTACTTTCTAGCAGTCTTGCAAAAGGCATTACATTTGGTTAAGATAGTAGTTGACGGCTAGTTACTCTTACTTACCAGCAAAGTTGCTCTTTTATCGTTTTACCACTATACTTACGAAGAATCTCTGAAAAAGGTGCTTTCGGAACTTCGCCGACTTAAAATAGGAAGGCATTAAAAACCAATAGCACCAATGATAGTGTAAGGCCTAGCAACTTCAATAAAAAAAAGTGGAAAATTTCAAAGAAAATAGATAGTTGATAAAATTAATCTGCGCTACAATGGGACGAAAGCTGATATTTCTTTGTAAGTGATAATTAATCAGCATTTTACGTTTTAAATAGTTATCTTAAGTCAAAATCCAGTCTGCACACAGGAGGCTTAGCTTAGCTTGGGAAAATTCAGGTAGGTTAAACGGGTTGCTTGACTTGGAGATAGTAGGCCTACTGGGGATATAATTCTGCTTTCTTTACGCTCCCCTGCATTTTAAAGTACATGAAAAGACAAGGTTCAAAAAATGTTGCCAAACACTAGATGGTACTGGTTGCTTTTCTTTCCAACATTAGCGCCAACTTCCACTCTAGTAAATTTCCCGTATTTTTTCTCTTGTGCTCTGGATACAAAAAGTGACTAATAAAAGAGGTGAAAAATTATAACAACTCACATTCTTTGTACTGTAGGATATTTGGATGTCTTTCGTGGAAGACAAGGCATCGGTAACAACCATCTGACCTAGAATTGTAACATATATTTATTAACGAATTGGAAAAAATACATCAACGTGTAGCAATGTTGTAACCCTTAGTAAAATTATACTAAATCTAAGAAAAACGGACCCGAGTTAAAACATTTAGTAGAATGATGTCAATTTTAGTAAATTTTTGGAAATTCAGTAAATCTTTTTGTAAATTTACCTGAAATATGGAAAAACATGTTTAGTTAAGACAGTTTTTAAGTATCATTATAGGTGCGTTCGGTGCACAAGGGTGCATGGTCAGTTTTGCTCAACAGTGCAGCACCCACTGGTGTGCTAAAAGTTTTCAGGGGGGAGGAAAAACAGACCCATGACGTGATTTGTGTTTTTTCTAACGGGTGGACACAAACTGGAAAGCATTGAGTCCTCCAAAAACTTTTTGACTGGTTTTTCCTAATGGTTAATTCCTCTCAACGCCCAATGCAAAAGTAGGTAAAACACACCCCGGGCCTGATGTTGCGATGTGCTTGGAAAAATGATTCTAACATGGGGAATCGAGATAACCTACATGAAGCGAGCTATTTTCGCGGTTACTTATTCTCTTGTCCAATTTTAATTCCAAGAGATGTCACAAAATTGTATAATATCTGTAGCTGTAGACTCAAAGTCTTTAACTATGTTAGTGATGTTTTCATAGCAAGTAATACCCTATTTGTTTACAAACAAGTAAATTTTGAACGAAATATCAGACTTTAGTTTGGTCGAAATGCAATCCTGACGGCACAGCCTGAGTTGACGGAACAACCTGACGGCACAGCAGGGTTGAAGGTACCATCTGTGGAATACAAAAGTGCCACATTTTAAGGGATTTGAATCTCCCGTACATTGCTGAATGAAATGAAGTTTGAAAACTTTTCTTTTTTGGCTCATACAAGGGCAGAAAATGTGAAAAAAGGCAGAAAATTGTGATGGAACCAATCAAAGTATTTTAGCCCGATTTTGAGCAAATTTTCCGTATCACCTGCCTAAATGTGAAGATTTATTGTTTTTCCAGAGGATCAATGTTGCTTTTGTCAAGATCCCCGAACCCGAACGACGGGAGGGTTTTATGCTTTTTCACGTGATCCCAAAAACCACCAAACCTGCGGAAATAAGAAGGGTCATCGGTTTGGAAAATAAGGATGGACCTTCACTTTTTTTTAGTTATCGATGGTAGTATACGCACATATCATTTTCAACAGCAATAGACCTTCATTTTTGTGAAGGTTCAAAGGTTTCTCCTGAAAAACTGTCATGACATTGGGGGGAGTTGGAGGGGGAAACGTAAAATCTTGGAAAACGCTTAGAGTGGAGGGATCGGGGTGAAACTTGGTGGAAAAACTAAGCAAAAGTCCTAGATACGTGATTGACATAACCGGAAAGGATCCGCTCTCATTGGAGGAGTTGGGGGAAGGGTTAGTTCTGAAAAATTAGAAAAAATGAGGTGTTTTTCACTTACGAAGGAGTGATCAGATCTTAATGAAATTTCATATTTAGAAGGACCTCGTAACTCAGATCTCTTATTTAATTCTTGACCGGATACAGTGTCATTGAGG
Source organism: Artemia franciscana (assembly GCF_032884065.1). Taxonomy (NCBI): domain Eukaryota; kingdom Metazoa; phylum Arthropoda; class Branchiopoda; order Anostraca; family Artemiidae; genus Artemia; species Artemia franciscana. The sequence continues at coordinate 48,512,590 of NC_088875.1, forward strand.
GGAGTTGGGGGGGGGGTCAGAAATCTTGGAAAACGCTTAGAGTGGAGAGATCTGGATGAAATATATATATATATATATATATATATATATATATATATATATATATATATATATATATATATATATATATATATATATATATATATATATATATATATGTGTCACATATATATATATGTATATATGTATATATATATATATGTATATATATATATATATGTATATATATATATATATATATATATATATATATATATATATATATATATATGTCACAGATAAACATAGAAACAACTTGTAAAAAATGTTTTAAAAGACAGAGTCACATTGTCTTAAAACATAATGTGATTTGCTTACGCAAATATATTGGTGAACAAATAAAGACATTAAAGCAACATTCTTGCAACTTTAATTAATTGGGTTACAGAAAAAGTCTCTCTTTGCGTCTTTATAATTCTTTACATCTCTGTTCCTTTGCTGTCTGGTATAACAATATGAAAATTGCCCAATTAAAACTTTTAAGTATTTTCCAGTCCCAAAAAGATTGACCTTACACGTCTTCATAAGAAATGTTGTACCTTCAATTGACTTTAAATAATTGAAAATCTCTTATATAAGCTGAACGATTTTATGGGTTCGAAAACCCAAATAACAATAAAGTTTTATCCCACATATATAAAAGAAAAGGAATTACGAGAGATGTTATACTAACTAGGAAATTTAAGGAGACCTGAAGACCCTCCTCCCGCGTGTATTAACCTAAAGTTCTTACAAAAAGGTTTTTAACTTCGAGTCGGTACAAATAACTAGAGTAGCGATATCAGCCAAAACAATTTAAAACGCAGAAAATTGGCAATCTATAGAAATATATGGCAAATTTGGGAAAAAAGAATAAGAGTCTTTAGACTGATCCACCCGCTTTCGGACTATTAAACTATTACTATTAGTCTGACTTGAGACCATAAGATTCACGATGGTCAAGGTATTTTTGAGATGATACATGATTGACAAATCAACAGCCAAAGGTCGTGACTGAAAAGAGACAGAGAGGGAGAGGTTAGGAGAGATATGAGAGGGGTTGGAAAGAGTTTGCTTAAATTATAAAATATGGCCATAATTACAGAACGAAAGATAAGAAAAAGTATTTCCAGATTACCTTTTAAAGTCTTATTTTCATTAATATCAAAACTAAATTCCAAAAAAACTAAGAATTTTAAAATTATAAGATTTTGTTAAGTTTTCATCATACTACTTTGCGATGACTAATTTTCTTACCAGGACAGCATGAGAGACACCCAATTTCATTCTAAAAATCAATTTTTCCCCTATTACCAAACATGCATGCTTGAGGGATTCAGTCTCTGATTTTTTCATGGTCTGTTTCTCCCAATTTCCCAGATTTCTCGCTTAGGTAATGGCAACGACAATGGTTGACTGAAGCTCTAATCAAGGTACGGAAAAAAACGATCCAATCGAACGTTGACTCAACAAAAGTGTCATTTATAGACTGACAAGGTCTGTCTAGCTAACGCTATAACCGATAAAATTGGTCACGGTAAAATCGGTTACTTTGTGAATTTCGCCTTAATGTCAAGGATCCCTATAGAATTAAAGTTTTACCTATTTACCATACGACAGTGCATGTTGGACCAGCATTTGTGGATTTAAACATTTTTCGACTCCCTTTTCTGATTGCTGGAGAAAGGGGAGGACCCAAATAACAGGTTTAAATAAGTAATTATTATATTTTTATTAGAATTATTAGATATTTATTAGAACTTATGTTCTAAAGGGCTACATATGACAGGCTGAAGGAAGGTGGCGGTAGTTAAATTTGCAGGTGTTTTTTTATAAGTAAAACCATATCACACTGAACTCAGATTCAGACTACTTGAAAGCAATGTCTACTGGTCCAGAAAAGCTACGATCACTCTTCTAAATCCTAGCAAGTTGAACTACCAGAGTCAAACCATATACGCGACCATATACGACCATATCAACCATATACGCGAACCTGTGCATGGGTGAGAGGAAGGAAGAGGTTTTCATCATATTGGTCCAAAAAACCTCCATGGAAAAAGGGAAAAATAAACGCAAAAATATAAAACATCCCCTCTCTCTGTCTCTCTCTCTCTTACTCTCTCACTCTCACGTTCTCTCCCACTCAATTTGTCCATGACACATCTGACTTGAGAGGAAGAAAGCCAACACACGTTCTTGAATATGGTGATTGAAAGAACGTGTTTCAAACCTGACCCAGTGAGTAGTTTATAGCTGAATGACCATACTAGTGGCTGGTTCAAACATCTCGTGTTGACAACATTTGGAGAAGATACATTGCAGTACGACATGCTAATCCCAGTTACCTGAACTAGTGTCATAACGAACAAAATTTATCTGTGATACCATTAGACATTCCTGAAGATGGTGATATCCAAATCCTTTTTTTCAATTTAATCGAGCACGTAGTTGATAGTTGATCAAACTGTTGCGATCACTTTTTATAATTATATTCCGTCCTTATAAAAAAAATAGACAAAAGAAATAGTTCATAAATGCGGAGTTGATGGGGCTGATAGTTAGATACCAAAGTTTCAGCTTTACAAAGTGCAGAAAAAGCACGATAAGAATTTTTCGTCATTTGTTTGAAAAAGGCAAACTGGTTGCAGAATTATCAGGCAACTCTGTAATATCAGTTTCAGCTTTTATTTCCCGAGAAACAACTTATTTTAGTAATTTTATTCAACATTTTTTTAATTCATGGTAATTTTAATACATTAAGCTTAGCACGCATGCACGACTCAGATATAAGTTTGATGCATAAGCTTATGCCAACAAAATTCCACAATTAGAATTTTATGCTCATTATTTCAACGGATTTCATCGGATTTAAAGGATCTTATAAAGATTAAAAGATTTCGCATTTCCAAATTTGCCTTTTACCCCAGTATTAAATCACTGTGATTCTGCACAAAAGGTGTCCTCAAACCTTTATAACATTTAAAAAATAGTAGTATAATAATATATTAGTAAAATATAGTTATATTAATAGTTGAATATAGGAAAATAGTTCATGTCCCAACATATTTTATCCAACAGTATCGCACGTAAGACACGTGGAAATACTCTACCGTAAAAAAAAAGAGAGAATACAAAGCACATTCACTGAGAGAACAATACGCGGTATCAAGCCAGTATAATAAAACAAAGAAAAATATTGGTCGTTCAAAAAGTATGTGAAAAGAATTCTAGGCAAATATTTGCATTCTGAAAAAGACTTCGCATTCAAGAAAATTCTGGAAAAAGAATTCTAGAGAAATTGAAGAAAAGTGGCATTCTAGATAAACATTCCAAAAAGTCTTTTTTTTGTGTCTGTAGTTTTTCCGTTTCGCAAGAAAACTACATGAATTTAAAGTACACAGCAAGTGACACCCGTAAATATAGCAAAATACTCGGCATGTCTGTGCAAAATTCTTAGAAAGTTGTCAATACATTTTTCCAAACCATCTTATTCTACATATTAAGAATAGTTTTCTCATGCTTCAATTTATAATCTTTTGTTCATTTTATCGAATTTCAGCATCGATAATCTGTTTTCTCTGAAAAGACGGACATAGTTCTACCATCACAAGGATATTATTTTAGGAGTGCAGAACGAAATGTCTGCAGCATTCCTAAGAAATAGTGCTTGTACCACCATTTTGACAATTCCATCTTGAAATAGCATCTTTACCCGTATAAATCTTAAACTTTAGTAAACAAGACGATTGCTGCATTTGCTGACTCCTGATAGCCATGAACAACTGTAAAGCGTGACGGTATGGGAAAAATGTTCTAACCATTCCCAGGACACTTTTGTGCAATGTTAATTTGTTGCTGTGGGCAAGACCTAACCCTCGCCCCTCATCCCATGACTGAGACCAAAAACAATCAGAGCAAGCAAGAGAAAAGGAGGAACAGAACCCAAAAAAAGAGTAGCATACCAGCGACGAACACCTATCTTGCATTATTGTATATTGAAAGAAATGTTATATTTTAATCTAATCGAAATCTTGGAGAAGAGAAAAGTACCAACAACAGTTTCTTTTATACCGGAAAATTACCATTTCCACCTTCATGTTTCCTATCGTAAGTTGCAGAATATGGCTAGAACCATGAAACATTCAGTCTGCAGAATATGGCTACGGTTACACTATTCATATTCGAAACTAGGAGACAAGTTATATTCATAGTTTATTTCCTCAAAGCCTATCGTCCATATGATTTATCCCTGCTTCAAGATACAGTCTTTTCGAATATCCTTAAGGTCTACCGCTTTAAAGTTAACCTTTTTTCTCTTCTTATTCCTGGGGAAAAAGACAAACCCAGGATTGCCCCAGTAATTGGACTGCTTTCTCATGTCTGTGAAGATGCTAGGAAATGGAAAGCATGGCGGTTAGGGAACCCAACTGGAATTTGAACTTAGCCCTATTGGCATTTAAGCGAAATGAACTTTATATAACTCTAAACAGAATATACAAAGAGTTAAGAAGACTGGTCATAATTCATATACATCATCAGCAAATTTCGGGATTATTTAAGGAAATTTTGACCTCATAAACTTGGCAAATCAGGGCGTTTAGAAAAGTCTCTATTAGACCAGTCTGACTCGAGGCTAACGCACCCAGACTGTGGGTGAAAGGAAATCAAACCACGTCTACAGCCAGTTCCCGAGATGTTGGCTTTCAAACTCGTTTTCTCTGTGTTAAAGCTGTAATGCTTTCTCCTTTCCTTAAACTTAACTCGACCGTTGATTATGATCTTTTCCTTGATTACTGACATTAAAGAGAAACACGGGACTTTCCTGGCAAGTAAGTTACATTATTCCATCTGTGAAGATAATGGAAAATGGGAAGTATTACGGTGAGGGAAATCCAAATGAATTTTCGACTCAGCATTATTAGAATATAAGTTAAAATGAACTTAGTAAAACTCTAATCGAGAATTTGTCGATAGTAAAAAAAATTCTGGCAATGGTTTATATAAATATCATTACTGAACATCATATTTTTTTTTATGAAATTTTTTTAAACAAACAAGATGGCAGATCAGAGCATGTAAATAAATGCTTACCAAGACTGCCCAATTGAGATGGGTGAGGGATAGTTGTAGGTTATTAGCACAAAGGACTTGTTGTTTAAAAATATGTCAAACTTCTCTCTCCATTTTGAAAATATTCTATCTCGACCTAATAATTTTGTCGTTGTACTTTCAGCAGGACCGGGCGTTTTAGGCCTTACATGGCTTCTGAAATTTGTATATCTAGTGGGAATCCTTTAAGCTTAGGCTTTCCAGACTTAAGGCGCCTGAACTTGCAGACTAACAGTACTGACACTCATCCCAGGCTACAGAACTGGTGCCACAAGTATTCGAGCTCCCGTTTCCAAGGACTTCTAATTGCAGTAGCACTTCTAATTGCAGTCCAAGTGTATTCCAGCCAGGCATGTAGACAGGAATTGTTTCGGAGAGAAGAATCCTTCAAATCCCTTATTTTGTGAGAAATATCAGAAGATTATGGGAAAATTTAAAAAAAAATCGTGAGATTCAGGGGTCGGGCCCGGAAGCCCCTTCCTGCGTACTTGCCAGATTCCAGCGTACCAGCGTAAGTTCAGTGCAAGTCAGGCTTGACAACTACTCAGCTAGTGTGTTAGACGGTTATCCCCCTTAATTTGCACCAAATTGTCCAGGTTTTCTAGTTTCCGAAAGACATAAAAAAAATACTATATTCCTGAATTGCATTTGCAATGTGACTGCAACTTGATACTGTAAATCAAGCACATATTATCCATCAGCCTCCCCATTTGCATAATATAAATATTGGCATATACCAAGGGCAGACCAGGCCCAGGTCCTCAGAAGCCCCAAAAAAATGGGGGAGGGTATCATGAGAAAATTGTTTGTAAAGTCGCCTGTATTTTCCTGTTTTTACAGATTTTCTTTTCACACCGTCTCTACAGATACTATTACTCAAATGGGCTAGCATAACTCGTCATATTTACGGAAGATACTAATGAACTTCTCGATTAAGTGAGTCCGAACATAGGAGCCTTAAGACAGCTACTATAAAGTTATTTATAGCTTTCAATATATCAAGACATATAAATCATAACTGAATTAAAGTTCGAAAACACAGGTAAACTTGAAATAATAATAAAAAAAAAAGAAAAAATGCACATAAATATACAAGCAGAACTGGTCGCTGCACAAATGGCAAGCATAACAAAAACCAGTGTGCATTAACCTCGAACAGGATAATAACCAGACCTACCCCTCCCACTCATTATTTGAATACCTTATAGTCGGTAGTTGTCTTCATTTTCTCTGTTTTAATTTTAGGTGAATAATAAATGTTTTTCTTAACAGTTCGTAAAAGATTACCTTTTACTGTTACAAAGCTCCCCTTAGCTTCCAACTATTGCAGTTTTAACAAATTTCAGATGTCTGGGTACTTCTTCTCTAAAATAGCTTTATCAAAAATCAAGATATACTCTGCAGACTTGTGAACATTTAGACCATGAAAACTAATAATTGTTTTTTCGTGAAATAAAAGCATTGAACTGTGTTTGTAGTGTGTAAACTTGATATATTTACGTCACCTCATAAAATTGCATAAAATCAATGCTCCACAAGATTGTCGAATTTTTAGCTTTATATCAATTAATGGGCAGACCTAACGGCAAAGTCCACAGATATCAAACTAACAACTTCAGGTATTTTTGTGGTGCTCTACAGCATTATTCTTCACGTAAGTAAAGCCCAACAAGTCGTTTCACTGGGCCTCTCAATGAGTTTAGGAGGTTCGATACGAATTATGCTTCTAACCTTTACATAGGGTCACTCTCTTGTAATTAGTTTAAAGGTACTGCATTATAAAACTCTTCGAAATAGTTTCAAAACTTCTAACCCTAAGTGTATTTCATATTGCCCCACCCAACCCCACGTTGGATGTCTGGGCACCAAGTTGAAAAGGTGGGTTTGTATTGTTTATCGCACATGGCACATTGCTCTGGCTTGATTTTCGGCAGATAATTAGTGGTAGACAGTTTTCGTCTTTTTTTTTAGGGTGTTCATGTGTGTGTTTTTTCTCCCTCCATTCCTGGCCATAGATTCTCGTAAGGAGTATATGGTGATACATATGTATCAACATATATCAATTTTTTCTGAACGTTCAACAAAATTGTCAATATTGCTTACTTTCGGCGGAATTTCCGCCAATAGCGGAAATTTCTCTTTGCCAATGATCCAAAACAAGTAAGAAGGCTTAAATTTTAGACACTGAAGATGAAAAGCATCATGTACAGTCCATAAGTCATTAGCTGTAAGTTCACGGCTAACACTGTTGACAAAATTACTTGTAAGAGCAATAGGTCTGCTTTGGTTACTATCACTAGTATTTTGTCTAGCCCCTACCATTCTGGTCAAGGCAAGGTTTGAGCCAAATGATGCCTGAAACTTCAAGAGCGATTTCAAAGACCAAAGTCGGAGGTTGTAAACAAAACCTAGACCTCTATAAACGTTAGGCTACGGGTTTATAGTGAAGGAATGATCAATCTTAATCATCTTTGAAACGTACTTCTTTGCGGTGTGGATCACCTCCCACTGACCAAATTTGGGGGTACATCCCTATACATATAAATTTTTAAGAAAAATTTCTGACGCACATCCCCAGCTCGTATGTCTGACCTAGTTAACATGGTAGGTATGTGCACGGACCCAAA